>NC_069501.1:106066339-106223839 GCF_027579735.1 Bombina bombina
CCCATAGAACAAGACACTGAGCTGTTGTTCGTTCCTGGTAGAGCGCTTCTCTCTTTGTATGCAAATTATTATGACCCTGGGGAAGTCTCTCTATGGGTGATGGGGGAAACCAGACGTGGACTCCTTGCCCAGTGTGCTTAGAGGAATGTGGCTGCACCTCACTGACGAGGCCCATAGGAGGCCGAAACGATCGTCTGGGGTTGTCATGTTCCTTGTTCAGAGGAGAATTGCCTTGTATTTCGGGGCTGGACTGACCTTACTTGGCGGGATCAGACTGATATACTTCAGGAAAGTTTTCTTCTGTGAAAAGCACACTGGTCTAAAAGAGGCTGCCTCCGGGTGGTAAATCGCCATAGAACAAGCAACTGAGCTGTTGTTCGTTCCTGGTAGAGCGTTTCTCTCTTTGTATGCAAATTATTATGACCCTGGGGAAGTCTCCCTATGGGTGATGGGGGAAACCAGACATGGACTCCTTGCCCAGTGTGCTTAGAGGAATGTGGCTGCACCTCACTGACGAGGCCCATAGGAGGCCGAAACGATCGTCTGGGGTTGTCATGTTCCTTGTTCAGAGGAGAATTGCCTGGTATTTCGGGGCTGGACTGACCTTACTTGGCGGGATCAGACTCATATACTTCAGGAAGGTTTTCTTCTGTGAAAAGCACACTGGTCTAAAAGTGGCTGCCTCCGGGTGGTAAATCGCCATAGAACAAGCCACTGAGCTGTTGTTCGTTCCTGGTAGAGCGCTTCTCTCTTTGTATGCAAATTATTATGACCCTGGGGAAGTCTCCCTATGGGTGATGGGGGAAACCAGACGTGGACTCCTTGCCCAGTGTGCTTAGAGGAATGTGGCTGCAGCTCACTGACGAGGCCCATAGGAGGCCGAAACGATCGTCTGGGGTTGTCATGTTCCTTGTTCAGAGGAGAATTGCCTGGTATTTCGGGGCTGGACTGACCTTACTTGGCGGGATCAGACTGATATACTTCAGGAAGGTTTTCTTCTGTGAAAAGCACACTGGTCTAAAAGAGGCTGCCTCCGGGTGGTAAATCGCCATAGAACAAGCCACTGAGCTGTTGTTCGTTCCTGGTAGAGCGCTTCTCTCTTTGTATGCAAATTATTATGACCCTGGGGAAGTCTCCCTATGGGTGATGGGGGAAACCAGACGTGGACTCCTTGCCCAGTGTGCTTAGAGGAATGTGGCTGCAGCTCACTGACGAGGCCCATAGGAGGCCGAAAAGATCGTCTGGGGTTGTCATGTTCCTTGTTCAGAGGAGAATTGCCTGGTATTTCGGGGCTGGACTGACATTACTTGGCGGGATCAGACTGATATACTTCAGGAAAGTTTTCTTCTGTGAAAAGCACACTGGTCTAAAAGAGGCTGCCTCCGGGTGGTAAATCGCCATAGAACAAGACACTGAGCTGTTGTTCGTTCCTGGTAGAGCGCTTCTCTCTTTGTATGCAAATTATTATGACCCTGGGGAAGTCTCCCTATGGGTGATGGGGGAAACCAGACGTGGACTCCTTGCCCAGTGTGCTTAGAGGAATGTGGCTGCAGCTCACTGACGAGGCCCATAGGAGGCCGAAACGATCGTCTGGGGTTGTCATGTTCCTTGTTCAGAGGAGAATTGCCTGGTATTTCGGGGCTGGACTGACCTTACTTGGCGGGATCAGACTGATATACTTCAGGAAGGTTTTCTTCTGTGAAAAGCACACTGGTCTAAAAGAGGCTGCCTCCGGGTGGTAAATCGCCATAGAACAAGCCACTGAGCTGTTGTTCGTTCCTGGTAGAGCGCTTCTCTCTTTGTATGCAAATTATTATGACCCTGGGGAAGTCTCCCTATGGGTGATGGGGGAAACCAGACGTGGACTCCTTGCCCAGTGTGCTTAGAGGAATGTGGCTGCAGCTCACTGACGAGGCCCATAGGAGGCCGAAAAGATCGTCTGGGGTTGTCATGTTCCTTGTTCAGAGGAGAATTGCCTGGTATTTCGGGGCTGGACTGACATTACTTGGCGGGATCAGACTGATATACTTCAGGAAAGTTTTCTTCTGTGAAAAGCACACTGGTCTAAAAGAGGCTGCCTCCGGGTGGTAAATCGCCATAGAACAAGCCACTGAGCTGTTGTTTGTTCCTGGGAGAGCGCTTCTCTCTTTGTATGCAAATTATTATGACCCTGGGGAAGTCTCCCTATGGGTGATGGGGGAAACCAGACGTGGACTCCTTGCCCAGTGTGCTTAGAGGAATGTGGCTGCACCTCACTGACGAGGCCCATAGGAGGCCGAAACGATCATCTGGGGTTGTCCTGTTCCTTGTTCAGAGGAGAATTGCCTGGTATTTCGGGGCTGGACTGACCTTACTTGGCGGGATCAGACTGATATACTTCAGGAAAGTTTTCTTCTGTGAAAAGCACACTGGTCTAAAAGAGGCTGCCTCCGGGTGGTAAATCGCCATAGAACAAGCCACTGATGCTGTTGTTGGTTCCTGGTAGAGCGCTTCTCTCTTTGTATGCAAATTATTATGACCCTGGGGAAGTCTCCCTATGGGTGATGCGGGAAACCAGACGTGGACTCCTTGCTCAGTGTGCTTAGAGGAATGTGGCTGCACCTCACTGACGAGGCCCATAGGAGGCCGAAACGATCGTCTGGGGTTGTCATGTTCCTTGTTCAGAGGAGAATTGCCTGGTATTTCGGGGCTGGACTGACCTTACTTGGCGGGATCAGACTGATATACTTCAGGAAAGTTTTCTTCTGTGAAAAGCACACTGGTCTAAAAGAGGCTGCTTCCGGGTGGTAAATCGCCATAGAACAAGCAACTGAGCTGTTGTTCGTTCCTGGTAGAGCGCTTCTCTCTTTGTATGCAAATTATTATGACCCTGGGGAAGTCTCCCTATGGGTGATGGGGGAAACCAGACATGGACTCCTTGCCCAGTGTGCTTAGAGGAATGTGGCTGCACCTCACTGACGAGGCCCATAGGAGGCTGAAACGATCGTCTGGGGTTGTCATGTTCCTTGTTCAGAGGAGAATTGCCTGGTATTTCGGGGCTGGACTGACCTTACTTGGCGGGATCAGACTGATATACTTCAGGAAAGTTTTCTTCTGTGAAAAGCACACTGGTCTAAAAGAGGCTGCCTCCGGGTGGTAAATCACCATAGAACAAGCCACTGAGCTGTTGTTCATTCCTGGTAGAGCGCTTCTCTCTTTGTATGCAAATTATTATGACCCTGGGGAAGTCTCCCTATGGGTGATGGGGGAAACCAGACGTGGACTCCTTGCCCAGTGTGCTTAGAGGAATGTGGCTGCACCTCACTGACGAGGCCCATAGGAGGCCGAAACGATCGTCTGGGGTTGTCATGTTCCTTTTTCAGAGGAGAATTGCCTGGTATTTCGGGGCTGGACTGACCTTACTTGGAGGGATCAGACTGATATACTTCAGGAAAGTTTTCTTCTGTGAAAATCACACTGGTCTAAAAGAGGCTGCCTCCGGGTGGTAAATCGCCATAGAACAAGCCACTGAGCTGTTGTTCGTTCCTGGTAGAGCGCTTCTCTCTTTGTATGCAAATTATTATGACCCTGGGGAAGTCTCCCTATGGGTGATGGGGGAAACCAGACGTGGACTCCTTGCCCAGTGTGCTTAGAGGAATGTGGCTGCACCTCACTGACGAGGCCCATAGGAGGCCGAAACAATCGTCTGGGGTTGTCATGTTCCTTGTTCAGAGGAGAATTGCCTGGTATTTCGGGGCTGGACTGACATTACTTGGCGGGATCAGACTGATATACTTCAGGAAAGTTTTCTTCTGTGAAAAGCACACTGGTCTAAAAGAGGCTGCCTGTGGGTGGTAAATCGCCATAGAACAAGACACTGAGCTGTTGTTCGTTCCTGGTAGAGCGCATCTCTCTTTGTATGCAAATTATTATGACCCTGGGGAAGTCTCCCTATGGGTGATGGGGGAAACCAGACGTGGACTCCTTGCCCAGTGTGCTTAGAGGAATGTGGCTGCACCTCACTGACGAGGCCCATAGGAGGCCGAAACGATCGTCTGGGGTTGTCATGTTCCTTGTTCAGAGGAGAATTACCTGGTATTTCGGGGCTGGACTGACCTTACTTGGCGGGATCAGACTGATATACTTCAGGAAAGTTTTCTTCTGTGAAAAGCACACTGGTCTAAAAGAGGCTGCCTCCGGGTGGTAAATCGCCATAGAACAAGCAACTGAGCTGTTGTTCGTTCCTGGTAGAGCGCTTCTCTCTTTGTATGCAAATTATTATGACCCTGGGGAAGTCTCCCTATGGGTGATGGGGGAAACCAGACATGGACTCCTTGCCCAGTGTGCTTAGAGGAATGTGGCTGCACCTCACTGACGAGGCCCATAGGAGGCCGAAACGATCGTCTGGGGTTGTCATGTTCCTTGTTCAGAGGAGAATTGCCTGGTATTTCGGGGCTGGACTGACCTTACTTGGCGGGATCAGACTGATATTCTTCAGGAAAGTTTTCTTCTGTGAAAAGCACACTGGTCTAAAAGAGGCTGCCTCCGGGTGGTAAATCGCCATAGAAAAAGCCACTGAGCTGTTGTTCGTTCCTGGTAGAGCGCTTCTCTCTTTGTATGCAAATTATTATGACCCTGGGGAAGTCTCCCTATGGGTGATGGGGGAAAGCAGACGTGGACTCCTTGCCCAGTGTGCTTAGAGGAATGTGGCTGCACCTCACTGACGAGGCCCATAGGAGGCCGAAACGATCGTCTGGGGTTGTCATATTCCTTGTTCAGAGGAGAATTGCCTGGTATTTCGGGGCTGGACTGACCTTACTTGGCGGGATCAGACTGATATACTTCAGGAAAGTTTTCTTCTGTGAAAAGCACACTGGTCTAAAAGAGGCTGCCTCCGGGTGGTAAATCGCCATAGAACAAGCCACTGAGCTGTTGTTCGTTCCTGGCAGAGCGCTTCTCTCTTTGTATGCAAAATATATATATGTACACATATTAACATATATATACATACAAATACATATTTAGACATGTATATGTATGTGTCTCAAAGTTAAAGCCCTTTGTCTGCCTTTTTTTTCTAACACCCAAGATCTCCAATCTTTGAGCCCTTATAACTTTTTTGTGCAATTTTTTTTAAATGATTTTATTAGACAGTGTTACTATCAGTGTAAGTGACATTTGTAATGCATTTTTTAAGTGTTTTATGCAACTTTTTTGTTTTCGGAAAACAGTTACCCACAGCTCTGAGATTGTGGTAAGGGCGATTGTGCTAGCGCATTTGCAATGTCGCTCAACTCATAATATCAGCAAAATGAAAATGGCTTGCCAAAACGCGATTGCCCTAGCGCAAAACCGTTTGCGCCTCACTTGTAATCTAGCCCTATATACGGTAAGATGGATAACAGACATAACAGCAAAGCATTCAATGACTGGAAGGTCCCTGTATCACACATCATTTAAATGCATGGGTTTGCCAAAGCTGCAACTAAGATTAAAGGGACAGTAAACCTCAAAAATAATGTTATGTAATTCTGCACATAGTGCAGAATTATATAACATTATATTAGCCAAACTTTGTAAAAGCTAATATACCCTTTTAAATTTTTTTTTAAAAATGGCTGTTTTACAGACCCGCTCTCTGTGCTCTTCTGAGCGGGTCTGTTTGTTTTACACAGCGCATCGGGCCAGCTGTATAGTCACAGCCCGGGCCGACCGCGCCATTATACACAGTGCAGCTCGCTCCTGCTGTCAGACAGAGCAGGAGCGAGCTGCACTTAGTGTTATGGCGCGGTCGGCCCGGCTGTGACTATACAGCTGGCCCGATGCGCTGTGTAAAACAAACAGACCCGCTCAGAAGAGCACAGAAAGCGGGTCTGTAAAACAGCCGTTTTTAAAAAAAATTAAAAGGGTATATTAGGTTTTAAAAGTTTGGCTAATATAATGTGCAGAATTATATAACATTATTTTTAAGGTTTACTGACACTTTAAATACGATTTTCACAAGGTATAGTCTGTTAATCCTGCCAATGACATATGGTGAATTGTTTAATTTGCACCTTTGGGTAATGACAAGGAAATCTATCTATCTGTCTTCCTACCTACCTATCTATTTATTTATCTATCTATTTATCTATCTAACCCTGCTACATTCTACACAGTGCTTGCTTGATCCTCTTAGAAGCTCATTTATATATTTCCTTAATCGGCCTCGGCAGAGGTAATAAGATTAGATACTGCAATGCAATGTATGTTTTGCTAACAAAACATTGGCAAGTTTTGTATACTTCAGTGGCAAGTCTTGCATAATTTAGTCGCAAGCGCCTACAAATGAGGTAAGTGGTGGAAAAGTTTAGCCATTGGAAAACAATTGCAGCAAACAATGCGTTATTGTCTTTTGAGAGTTTTAATTCACTACAGGACTACACAAAATTCTTGTAATTAAAGGAACATTATACACTAGATTTTTCTTTGCATAAATGTTTTGTAGATGATCCATTTGTATAGTCCATACAGTTAAAAAAAAAAAGGATAGTTTTGCTTATTTTTAAATAACATTGCTCTAATTTTCAGACTCCTAACCAGGCCCCAAAGTTTTACAAGAATACCGACGTATACCTACTCTAGCTTGCTTCTGTTTGTGTAAAGGGTCTTTTCATATGCAAAGGAAGGGGGAAGGTGTGTGTGTGCTATTTCAAACTTACAGTGGGTGTTTTAGTCATTTTAATGCACACAGCATTGTCCTGTAACAAACTGTGATCTTTTGCCTAATTCTGGCTACTACAAGACCACAGCAGATTGTTGAAAAACCTACTGATAACTCTCAGTGCTTGTGAGATTTTTATTCACTATTACTTGTGATAACAATTTGCAGCTTTCTGCTTTCCCTCCCTCCTCTTTTTTGCCATATGCACCATTACATGGGTTTTCGGGAACAAACATATCGCTAGATTACGAGTTGTGCGTTCGTTTTTTAATGCTAAAAAAATGGTCATTTCTAAACTACATGATTGGGAAATAGGATTTGTTAAATTATTATCCAATGGTAAACTCAGGGAGACAAATGAACTGGAGGAGGTCGTAGGGGGAGCCTTCACAAAATGGCTTAAGCACTACCAACTACATCACTTCCTTTCTACTTCCCCAGATAAGAGTTCATTATCCAGACAATCTACACCTGTCAAACAGTGTTTAGTCGAGATACTGTTGCGTCATACTGTCGCATGGGCAAGGCGATCTTTAACAGGCACTATGAATGCATGCTCCCCAACCTATGTACATAGATGGCCCTTGGACTTAGGTGTGGAACTTAGTGACAGGTATTGGAGTACCAGCTCCAGTCAACTACAGCATTAATACATTCATTACCAAAATGTAGATATAATTTATGGCTAAAGTTAATCCAGTTAGCACTAAACTCTGCAAAATCTCTGATTGCCTCTTTTTGGAAATCCGAAAGCATTCCTACCTATCAATTGTAGGAAAAACTAATGGCTATTTCCAAAAGGGGAGATATGGACACATATTACAACATTTATTGGGAAATGCGCTTGCATCTCCACTAACTACTCTAACATGTACGTTCACATATAGAGATTGAACCCCACTCATTCCTCTCTCCTTCACCTGTCTGACTCCACTGATATTCTTCAGACCTATAATTCTTGCTATTTCTCTGTGCACGGACAAAAGTAGTACTTAATCGTGTTCTTCTTGCTTATGAGTAGACTGACATAGTATCTCAAAGAGTCTCGGGACAGCCAAGGTTTGATTGCTACAGTATATTGAGCAGTTAAGCAGATATGGAATGCATTTATGTTGACCAAGAATGTTGTTATTGTTTTATTGTTCTTCTGTTTACAGAAAAATTATACGTTATAGTGGACGGAAGCATGCATCCTGGAGCAAGGACTAATATTCATACTGACTTATTAGTAAGATTGTAAACTTATTGCTTAATTATGTACTGTTTTATTCTATCCAATAAAGCTCTTTTGAATTCTCAAAAAAAAGAAAAAAAAGTAATTTCAGCGTTAAAACAGCAACGCAGCCATTAAAAGTCTTGTCGGTATAGCTGTACCGCAAGACTTTTAGCCTGTAACGCAACGTCAGTCCTGCACTCGGAATTTTTTATTTTTTTTCATGGGACTTCAATAGTGCAGTCATTACGAGTTTTGCGGTGAGGCTAAAAAGCTTGCGTTCCAACCTATACCGACAAGATCCGTTACGCCATCTGAGAGCAGTAGTTATGACTTTTACGCAACAAAACTGTTACAGAAAACTCATAACTAAACTGTTACAAAGTAAACTAAACACCCATAAACTACCTTTTAACCCCTAAACCGAGGCCCTGCCACATCGCTAATACTATATTAAAGTTATTAACCCCTAATCTGCCGCTCCCGATATCACCACCACCACTAATAAAATGTATTAACCCCTATTCCGCCGCTCCCCGACATCGCCGTCCACTATACTAAAGTTATTAACCCCTATTCCCCCGCACCACAACATTGCCCACACTATAATAAATATATTAACCCCTATTCTGGCACTCCCTGACACCGCCGCCACTATAATAAACCTATTAACCCTCTGAACCGCAAGCCCCCCACAATGAAATATACTAAATTAAACTATTAAACTCTAAACCGAAAGCCCCCACATCACAATAAACTAATTTAAACTAGTATTATTATTATTATTATTCTTTATTTATAAAGCGCCAACAGATTCCGCAGCGCTGCCCATGGGTACAAGGATAACAGTACAGTGGAGAAACAATACGATAAGACACAAAATTTTACAGACAAATACAGGGGGAATTGAGGGCCCTGTTCCCGTGGGAACTTACAATCTAGATGGGTAGGAGGATTGGAAACAGGAGGTGGGGACTGCAGAGGTGAGAATGATATTAGTGAGGAGATAGAGGGCAACTGTTAGTTAATTGGTTAGCTTGTTAATAAGTCGGGTGATAAGCTTCCCTGAACAGAAAGGTCTTTAGGGAACGTTTAAAGGAGGAGAGGTTAGGGGCAAGTCTGACATCTCGAGGAAGTGCGTTCCAGAGGGTTGGTGCCGCACGAGAGAAGTCCTGTAGTCTAGAATGAGAGGAGGTGATGGTAGAGGATGCAAGAAGCAGGTCGTTGTTGGATCTTAGGGGACGGGCAGGAGTATATTTGTTGATGAGTGAGGACAGGTAGGGTGGGGCAGCATTGGTGAGGGCTTTGTAGGTCAGGGTGAGAATTTTGAATTTAACTCTGTTGTGAATGGGGAGCCAGTGAAGGGACTCACAGAGAGGCGCAGCAGAAACAGAGCGTTGAGAGAGGTGGATTAGTGTGGCAGATGCATTTAGGACGGATTGGAGGGGAGAGAGGCGGGAGAGAGGGAGGCCAGTTAGTAAGTTGTTACAGTAGTCAAGTCGGGAAATTACCAGGGAGTGGATGAGCTGTTTGGTAGTTTCAGCATTCAGAAACGGGCGAATTTTGGAGATATTGCGTAGGTGGTTGGGGCAGGATGAAGAGAGCAGTTGGATGTGGGAATGAAGGACAGATTTGAGTCAAGCGTGACTCCGAGGCAGCGGACTTGGGGTGATGGGGAGATAGTGGTGCCGCCAACAGTGATAAAAAAATTAGAGACTGGAGTGGAGCTAGAGGGGGGAATTAGAAGTAGTTCGGTCTTGGACATATTTATTTTTAGGTGGTGAGAGGCCATACAGGAGGAAATGCCAGATAAGCAGTCGCTGATGTGAGAGTTGACAGAAGGAGAGAGTGCAGGGGTGGAAAGGTAGATCTGGGTATCATCAGCATAGAGGTGATAGCTGAAGCCATAGCTGTTGACAAGTTTACCCAGTGAAGAAGTGTAAATAGAGAAGAGTAGAGGACCCAGGACAGAGCCTTGAGGTACTCCAACAGACAGGGGCAATAGAGAGGAGGAGTCATCAGCAAAAGAGACTGAGAAGGATCTGTTAGAGAGATAAGAGTGAATCCAGAAGAGGGCAGTGTCACAGAGACCAAGAGAACTGAGAGACTGTAGGATAAGGGGATGGTCAACAGTGTCAAAGGCAGCAGATAGGTCAAGTAAGATGAGTATAGATAAGGAGAAAGTAAGAGAACCCAGGCGCCTAGCCTAAGGAGGCTAGGTACAGATTATAGGAAACCAGATTTTGGCTAAAAATGTCTAAAAATGTTTTAATAGGTCTTGACAAATCTTAAAACCAAAATACAAGGGAATAAAAAACAAAGGATAAAAGACAATGGTAAAAAACAATTACAAAATACATGGCTCCATGAACATGATTAGAGATCATCGCAATATGATAGTTGAAAACAAATAAAAACAATGGTGAACCAATAATTATAAATCAGTCAGTCCGGTGGTAAAGAGCCAAAAAACTAAAGTCCTAAAAAAGAAAAATTATATATAAATTCAATGTAGAAAATGGAAGTCCAAATCCAATAAAAAACTTTTGGAAAATCCTATAGTGAATGGGGATCAAATCCAAAATTGTGATGAAAGTCTAGTGAAAAAGGATAATAATAAAAGGCTTGAACAGATATAAAATAGTAATCCTCCAATAGTGATCAAAAAATGACGAAATGTGTTGCATACATGGCAAAAATTGAAAAATATATTGAAAAAATATATAAAAACAATCCTCAATCTTCAAACAAGTGCCAACAAATATTAGGAAAGTGATTTTAATGTAAAAAATAAGTAAAGAAAAGAACCAAGGGAACGAACAATCCACCTGTGGAAAAACAAAACAAAATATAGTGTAGAATGTCTTATACAAATGACAGATAATGAAATAAGGCTTACCAGTGCTAGTCTACGCGTTTCGGCCTGTACTAGGCCTTTCTCAAGACTGGTTTGTGGATGCTAGAGGTGGCCTTATAAAGGGTGCTATACCGGATGTAGCTGAATTGTTTACTTCCGATGCCTTAATCTTACTGTTCTATTAGAGCGTTTTTTTAACAAACTAAAATGTGATTCAAATAGTATTTAAGAAGGGAGACAAGAGACTATCCGAAACTTAGATAATCTTAGTAGTTTTGTCAATGTCTTTGACTGGTATATTTGCTCCGTAAAACTCGTGACGTCACTTCTGGTATCGGTAAATTAATCCGATCTTAAAATAATGATCGTAACCTCCTATGGGTGTATACTTTTTTAAAATAGACATGTCAAGTTTTGCTAATTTTACTATTAAAATTGGTGCCAATTGTCAAAGACCTTGATTACTGATTGCTATGACTGGGTCCGTGAACGGACCAACCTGATTGGTTGTGACGTCACAACATAGGGTATGCGCCTTTTGATTGGGTCTGGGAAAGGTGTGTATGTTATTCCTTTAGTAACAGTACCATGTGTTAAGGGCTACGTGAATGGCCATAATCGGGGGTGTGGCGGTTTTATCCTCTTTTGATTGGAAATAGGTTGTAAAACATCTTGGGACAACGGTTAGTGATAGACTTAGAAAGACATTATTTTCTAAGCAATAATACACCAGTTTCTTGGTGATAGTTTTAGTGCAATGTCAAAACAGTTTGTCATGCAGCTTGTAACGTACTAAATGTACTTAAATGTATTAAAAGTATTAGAAATCTTTCGATTTTCTTGTAATCTAGCAATCGGCCTGATAAATGAAAGAGAATGAAAGGTCAATCCTGTCTAGTTTATCTTTGAGAGATAATTGCACTTGAGAGTTTCTAATCTAATTACAAAATTTTGTGGGGGTATTGGATCTTGTTGTAAAATAGCAGTAATATGATAATAGAGGAGACGGAAGAATCTAGAGGTTGGTCGTGCTATGGGATATAGTACTTTCTTTAAGGGACAGCTTTATCACAGTTTACAGGGAGGTGTCTGATTGTAAATGCAAGCACACGCTTGAGAGTTCGGGATCCGTCCAAAAAAATAATGAATTCTTTTCACTAAATGAGTGACGATTCAAACAGTGGGGACAGTTCTGTGTATTTAAACTTAATTAGCTGAAGATGATTTTAACTAGCATTATGTATGAGGGAAAGAGTAGTGAACCGTCCTTTTCAATCAGCTATATTTTACTTACTTACTAATATCTATTTAGTTGTAAGAGTAAAGTCCAAGATGATTATTAAAAATAATCTTTTATAAAAAATATATGTATTTTTTACACTCTGTCTGTGATGACTAGAATATAGCAGTGTTAACGAAGATGATAGTCATGAGTGAATTACATTATAAAACCCCCATAATGAGGTCTTTGGGGAATCTCGTTTTAAAGAGAAATATTTAAAAATGTTTAAAAAAGTTTAAAAAAATGATGCTTGTAGCTAAGAAGGGGATGTCCATAACCGGATATAAAAGGGATTGTGTAAATCTCACAATCATAATAATTGTAATTGAGCTGAAACAAAAAGAAAAAGAAAAGAAATGATCAGGGAGTCAGATAGACCCTATAACTTCAGGTCTTGAGTATGTGTGTTCTATAATTCCTACAATAGTCAGATGGCCTATACAGTTAGAAATAGATTTTGGAGGTCCTTTTAAAGACTTAAATGGGAGCTGGGGGGTCTAGTAGTGTAGTGTAATGGTTTTAGCCCTAGTGAAATAGACATAATATAACTTTGTCACTAAGTGCAATACAATGACCAGCTGATAGCCGTGTGTTTAGGCTTAGGGTGTGGATCAGAACTTATTCCTGAGGCATAGTCTTAGAGAGAGGATGTTGTGTGCTAGTTGGTCAAGGAAAGTGGTTTCTTAAATCTTAAGAGTACCATGTTCATAGTTGGGAAATGGGTCAACAATTCTTATGCTCAGACCATATTAAAAAGATGCGAAAGGTCTTCTTTATTGTTAAGACCTCTTGGATACAGACAGTCTAGGTTGAAGATCCACCTTGATTCCACTGTGAGGAGTTTCTTTTCCTAATGGCCTCCTCTCCAATCTTTTTTGATCTTCTGTATCCCTAGAAAAGTGAGTTCTTTGATATTCCCTTTGTGTTTATCGGCAAAATGTTTATATAGGGCTGTGTCCGTGTTTAATTTTTCAATGAGCAACAGGTATTCTCGTATCCTGTCCTTAAGAGTTCTAGATGTTTGGCCTACATATTGTAGGCCACATGAACATTGCAGCATGTATATTATGCCTTTGTCTTGGCATCTAATTAGATCGTTGATTTTATGTATTTCCTTGGTGTTATGGCAGCTAAATGATGCTGCTTTGATGCCTTGCTTACAGGCCTTGCACGATACACATGGGAAAAACCCTTTGATTTCTTTTCCGAATACATTTTTTACTCCAGAGGTCTTTTTCTTTGGTAAACTCGGGGCTATTCTGTTTTTCAAATTTTTGGTTTTCCTATAGATAAACCTAGGTTGTATAGGTAGTCTTTCACCTATTACGTCATCATCCTTAAGTATACCCCAGTGTTTTCTAGATATATTTTCTATAAGGTTTTTGTTGTCGCTGTACTCTGTGATCATGGGGATGTTGAGATGCTCTTTGTCTGTCATCGTTGTAGATTTCTTATATTTTGTAAGTTTGGTTCTATCGGTCATCCTTACTTCTTGGATTTTCTGGTCCAATATGGTCTCGTTGTATCCTCTCTCTAGTAGTTTGGATTTGATTAGTGTCGCCTGTTCTTCCCATTTTTCTGCAGTGGAGCAGTTTTTCCTCATCCTTAATAATTGTCCTTTTGGAATGTTGTTCTTCCAATTGTAGTGGTGGCAACTTGTCATGTGGATATAATTGTTGCTATCTACCTCTTTAAAGTTTGTTGAGGTTTCCAATTTCTCTTTTATAACTTCAATTTTCAGATCGAGGAAAATTACTTCAGTAGTACTGCTAGCATATGTAAATTGCTAATTGTTTGTATTTTTATTCATGACTTCAAAGGTGAAATCAAGATCCGTTTGTGTCCCCTTCCAAATGATAAGTATATCGTCGATGTAACGACGGTAGAGGACCAGGTCCACGCTAGCTGGGCAGGACTCCCAAAATATATGCTCCCATCTGCCCATATAGAGGTTAGCATAGCTAGGCGCGAACCTGGTCCCCATTGCTGTACCACAAATTTGTTGGTAATATTGGCCATCATCACAGAAATAGTTGTGATTCAGTATATATTGAATACCGTCCAGAATGAAGTTCCTTTGTTCTTCTGGGACTTCTTTGTCCTTCTTGAGAAAGTATTCGACACCTTCTAACCCTTCTTGATGTGGGATACACGTATATAATGACGTGACGTCACAAGTGGCTAGAATGTAGCCGTCTTCCCACACTATATCTTCCAATAAATTTAGAACCTGGGTTGAATCTTTGATATACGATGGTAGTTGTCGGACGTATCTCTGTAGATTCAGGTCAACATATTCAGATAAGTTACTACTTAATGATCCAATCCCCGAAATGATAAGGATCCCCATCTCTTTTGCTTTATCTAGTATCGTCAATAATTCTTTCCTGTATGTTTCCAACGGATTGGAGCATAATTTACGATACGTTTCTTGATCGCTCAGTATTCTTTCGTTCTCCAATTTGTAATCGGTCCTGTTCATGACAACGATTCCTCCTCCCTTATCTGCTGGTTTAATACTCAGATCATAGTTGTTCTCAAGTTCTTTCATAGTTTTCAACTGTTGGGTGGTTAGGTTGTGTTTCCTTATTTTTAATTTTCTCAATTGAATGTCCCTTATTTCTCTACATACTATATTCTCGAAGGATTCTATAGCTGCTCCTTTACTAGCAGTTGGATAGAAAGTGGACTTAGGTTTAAGTTCCGTATTTCTGTAAGGGTCTGTATATTCTCTCGGTGTATAAGCCGATCTCTCAGCTGGGGACCTTAAGAAAAACCTTTTCAGTGTGAGTTTCCGCACAAATTCCTTAGTATTGACAAATGTTTGAAATTTGTCCAGACATCTGGTGGGGGCAAAGGAGAGTCCAAACTTTAAGACAGAGTTTTCCTCTTTGGTCAAAGTGTGGGAACTTAGGTTAAAAATGCCAGTATTATCGTTGGCGTTGGTGTCTTTTTTATCAAGTTCATTGTTCTTATTTACTGTCTTATTTCATTTTACTCCTTCTCTTCTTCCTCGATGTGTCTTCTTTTTTGTGCTTTTGGTTTTTCTGAGCCCACATTTTTCTGTGATTTCAGCGACCTGTCTTTTTCTTTGCTGGGCGGATATTCCAGCCCTAAAAAAAAAAGGTGAATCCCCAACATTTGGGGTAGTAGATGTTTGTGGATCAACCCTTGATTCCGTTCTTTTAATACAGTGTTGGATCCTCCACTCATCCTTTGTATTTCCTTCTTTTGGTGTCTTCCCTGAATGTTCTGAATGTTGCTCATTGAAAAATTAAACACGGACACAGCCCTATATAAACATTTTGCCGATAAATACAAAGGGAATATCAAAGAACTCACTTTTCTAGGGATACAGAAGATCAAAAAAGATTGGAGAGGAGGCCATTAGGAAAAGAAACTCCTCACAGCGGAATCAAGGTGGATCTTCAACCTATACTGTCTGTATCCAAGAGGTCTTAACAATAAAGAAGACCTTTCGCATCTTTTTAATATGGTCTGAGCATAAGAATTGTTGACCCATTTCCCAACTATGAACATGGTACTCTTAAGATTTAAGAAACCACTTTCCTTGACCAACTAGCACACAGCATCCTCTCTCTAAGACTATGCCTCAGGAATAAGTTCTGATCCACACCCTAAGCCTAAACACACGGCTATCAGCTGGTCATTGTATTGCACTTAGTGACAAAGTTAGATTATGTCTATTTCACTAGGGCTAAAACCATTACACTACACTACTAGACCCCCCAGCTCCCATTTAAGTCTTTAAAAGGACCTCCAAAATCTATTTCTAACTGTATAGGCCATCTGACTATTGTAGGAATTATAGAACACACATACTCAAGACCTGAAGTTATAGGGTCTATCTGACTCCCTGATCATTTCTTTTCTTTTTCTTTTTGTTTCAGCTCAATTACAATTATTATGATTGTGAGATTTACACAATCCCTTTTAAATCCGGTTATGGACATCCCCTTCTTAGCTACAAGCATCATTTTTTTAAACTTTTTTAAACATTTTTAAATATTTCTCTTTAAAACGAGATTCCCCAAAGACCTCATTATGGGGGTTTTATAATGTAAGTCACTCATGACTATCATCTTCGTTAACACTGCTATATTCTAGTCATCACAGACAGAGTGTAAAAAATACATATATTTTTTATAAAAGATTATTTTTAATAATCATCTTGGACTTTACTCTTACAACTAAATAGATATTAGTAAGTAAGTAAAATATAGCTGATTGAAAAGGACGGTTCACTACTCCTTCCCTCATACATAATGCTAGTTAAAATCATCTTCAGCTAATTAAGTTTAAATACACAGAACTGTCCCCACTGTTTGAATCGTCACTCATTTAGTGAAAAGAATTCATTATTTTTTTGGACGGATCCCGAACTCTCAAGCGTGTGCTTGCATTTACAATCAGACACCTCCCTGTAAACTGTAATAAAGCTGTCCCTTAAAGAAAGTACTATATCCCATAGCACGACCAACCTCTAGATTCTTCCGTCTCCTCTATTATCATATTACTGTTATTTTGCAACAAGATCCAATACCCCCACAAAATTTTGTAATTAGATTAGAAACTCTCAAGTGCAATTATCTCTCAAAGATAAACTAGACAGGATTGACCTTTCATTCTCTTTCATTTATCAGGCCAATTGCTAGATTACAAGAAAATCAAAAGATTTCTAATACTTTTAATACATTTAAGTACATTTAGTACGTTACAAGCTGCATGACAAACTGTTTTGACATTGCACTAAAACTATCACCAAGAAACTGGTGTATTATTGCTTAGAAAATAATGTCTTTCTAAGTCTATCACTAACCGTTGTCCCAAGATGTTTTACAACCTATTTCCAATCAAAAGAGGATAAAACCGCCACACCCCCGATTATGGCCATTCACGTAGCCCTTAACACATGGTACTGTTACTAAAGGAATAACAAACACACCTTTCCCGGACCCAATCAAAAGGCGCATACCCTATGTCGTGACGTCACGACCAATCAGGTTGGTCCGTTCACGGACCCAGTCATAGCAATCAGTAATCAAGGTCTTTGACAATTGGCACCAATTTTAATAGTAAAATTAGCAAAACTTGACATGTCTATTTAAAAAAACTATACACCCATAGGAGGTTACGATCATTATTTTAAGATCGGATTAATTTACAGATACCGGAAGTGACGTCACGAGTTTTACGGAGCAAATATACCAGTCAAAGACATTGAAAAAACTACTAAGATTATCTAAGTTTCGGATAGTCTCTTGTCTCCCTTCTTAAATACTATTTGAATCACATTTTAGTTTGTTAAAAAAACGCTCTAATAGAACAGTAAGATTAAGGCACCGGAAGTAAACAATTCAGCTACATCCGGTATAGCACCCTTTATAAGGCCACCTCTAGCATCCACAAACCAGTCTTGAGAAAGGCCTAGTACAGGCCGAAACGCATAGACTAGCACTGGTAAGCCTTATTTCATTATCTGTCATTTGTATAAGACATTCTACACTATATTTTGTTTTGTTTTTCCATAGGTGGATTGTTCGTTCCCTTGGTTCTTTTCTTTACTTATTTTTTACATCAAAATCACTTTCCTAATATTTGTTGGCACTTGTTTGAAGATTGAGGATTGTTTTTATATATTTTTTCAATATATTTTTCAATTTTTGCCATGTATGCCACACATTTCGTCATTTTTTGATCCCTATTGGAGGATTACTATTTTATATCTGTTCAAGCCTTTTATTATTATCCTTTTTCACTAGACTTTCATCACAATTTTGGATTTGACCCCCATTCACTATAGGATTTTCCAAAAGTTTTTTTATTGGATTTGGACTTCCATTTTCTACATTGAATTTATATATAATTTTTCTTTTTTAGGACTTTAGTTTTTTGGCTCTTTACCACCGGACTGACTGATTTATAATTATTGGTTCACCATTGTTTTTATTTGTTTTCAACTATCATATTGCGATTATCTCTAATCATGTTCATGGATCCATGTATTTTGTAATTGTTTTTTACCATTGTCTTTTATCCTTTGTTTTTTATTCCCTTGTATTTTGGTTTTAAGATTTGTCAAGACCTATTAAAACATTTTTAGACATTTTTAGCCAAAATCTGGTTTCCTATAATCTGTACCTAGCCTCCTTAGGGTAGGCGCCTGGGTTCTCTTACTTTCTCCTTATCACACTTCTTTCCTCTGGTATAGCTAGGATTACCCACCCCCAGGCTAATAGGTTCACATCAGGCGCTTAGGCCAACTCACATATTTCATTTCCACCTCTCCTAGCCTGTCCTCAGCAGCCGATTTCTGTAGTACCCACCACCTGTCCCAGATGGAATCTTTTCACTCACTTAGGCCAGATGTCCTTATAGATGTCAATCAACATACCAAACTGATTAGCATCGAAGTTGAGGAAGATGATACTATAGATATTCAGTCTATCTTTAAAGACTTAGAAAAACTACTAATTTCAGAAGTTAAGTATAAGGCTGAAATATCCTTTTTAAGAAAATGCTTAGAATTAGACATCATACCAAAGGGACTTGTCACTCACAAAGAGTGTGCCTTTCCTTTATCTGATTCCATCTCTGAGAAATGGAGAATGGTGTTAATTAATACATCAAGACAGCTAATAAAGCTGATTATTGAATACAGAGAATCTCTTGCTATAGAGATGGATCATGAGATTAAGGAGAATGAAGCAATACTGTTGAATTTAGAACACTCTGGACATGAGTCCAAAGATCTTGTAGAAAAGAGAGACAATTTAGTTAAAAGAGTAAAAAAAGCCAGAGAAGATGTTATACAGAAGAAAACAAAAAAACTTATGAGGGAACTAGAAAGTAAAGAAAGTAATAACCACGAAAAGGGAGTTACCACTGAAACTGAGAATACTGATATAGACACAGACAAAAATCCTGCAAAATCTAAAAGCCTCATCACACGGACTTTAACTAAACCAAATCACAATGAGGAGGCACACAATTCAAATCACGACCAGGAACATATAAGACATTCTTACAAACAAGAGCGTTTTAACAATAGAAACTTTGATCAGAATAAGACACACAATGACTATGAGACACGATTCAATTATCATATACAACCATCACATTCAAACCGAGGGTATAAGCCCGGATATAGACAGAACTTTAGACGGTATAACAACTATAACAGGGAACATGATGACAATAGAGACATGAGACCCAGAGTTAACTACTCTCCCGACAGAAGGAGAGATATGAAACCTAGAGCAAACTACTCTCCCGACAGAAGGAGAGATATGAGACCTGGAGTAAATTACTCTCCCGATAGAAGAAGAGACCAATGGAATAGTGGGTGGAACTATTCTCAAAATAGGACACCAAACTATCAAACTAACCACAGCCAAAGAATTTGGAGAGAAGAATATTACCCAAGAAGAAGACAACACCACTATAGAAGGCCACAATGGAATAGACAAGAAGATTGGAGATCCACCTATCACCAACAGAGACAAGAGGTCAACTTTGAAGACTATGAGAGAAGAGACGACTTCAACTATACCTATAGAGACACACAAAAGACACCTCAGATGAAAGGTGGTCACGTGAATGTCCAAGATGAACATTCAGGGAAGACACCAAAAGAAGGATGAGTGGAGGATCCAACACTGTATTAAAAGAACAGAATCAAGGGTTGATCCACAAACATCTACTACCCCAAATGTTGGGGATTCACCTTCTTTTTTAGGGCTGGAATATCCGCCCAGCAAAGAAAAAGACAGGTCGCTGAAATCACAGAAAAATGTGGGCTCAGAAAAACCAAAAGCACAAAAAAGAAGACACATCGAGGAAGAAGAGGAGGAGTAAAATGAAATAAGACAGTAAATAAGAACAATGAACTTGATAAAAAAGACACCAACACCAAAGATAATACTGGCATTTTTAACCTAAGTTCCCACACTTTGACCAAAGAGGAAAACTCTGTCTTAAAGTTTGGACTCTCCTTTGCCCCCACCAGATGTCTGGACAAATTTCAAACATTTGTCAATACTAAGGAATTTGTGCGGAAACTCACACTGAAAAGGTTTTTCTTAAGGTCCCCAGCTGAGAGATCGGCTTATACACCGAGAGAATATACAGACCCTTACAGACATACGGAACTTAAACCTAAGTCCACTTTCTATCCAACTGCTAGTAAAGGAGCAGCTATAGAATCCTTCGAGAATATAGTATGTAGAGAAATAAGGGACATTCAATTGAGAAAATTAAAAATAAGGAAACACAACCTAACCACCCAACAGTTGAAAACTATTAAAGAACTTGAGAACAACTATGATCTGAGTATTAAACCAGCAGATAAGGGAGGAGGAATCGTTGTCATGAACAGGACCGATTACAAATTGGAGAACGAAAGAATACTGAGCAATCAAGAAACATATTGTAAATTACGCTCCAATCCGTTGGAAACATACAGGAAAGAATTATTGACGATACTAGATAAAGCAAAAGAGATGGGGATCCTTAACGACAAAGAGTACAACTATATCAACATTAACCATCCCATCACTCCTGTGTTATATCACCTACTGAAGATCCATAAATCGCTACAAAAGCCCCCTGGAAGACCAATCATTTTGGGGATTGGATCATTAAGTAGTAACTTATCTGAATATGTTGACCTGAATCTACAGAGATATGTCCGACAACTACCATCGTATCTCAAAGATTCAACCCAGGTTCTAAATTTATTGGAAGATATAGTGTGGGAAGACGGCTACATTCTAGCCACTTGTGACGTCACTTCATTATATATGTGTATCCCACATACAGAAGGATTAGAAGGTGTCGAATACTTTCTCAAGAAGGACAAAGAAGTCCCAGAAGAACAAAGGAACTTCATTCTGGACGGTATTCAATATATACTGAATCACAACTATTTCTGTGATGATGGCCAATATTACCAACAAATTTGTGGTACAGCAATGGGGACCAGGTTCGCGCCTAGCTATGCTAACCTCTATATGGGCAGATGGGAGCATATATTTTGGGAGTCCTGCCCAGCTAGCGCGGACCTGGTCCTCTACCGTCATTACATCGACGATATACTTATCATTTGGAAGGGGACACAAACGGATCTTGATTTCACCTTTGAAGTCATGAATAAAAATACAAACAATTTGCAATTTACATATGCTAGCAGTACTACTGAAGTAATTTTCCTCGATCTGAAAATTGAAGTTATAAAAGGGAAATTGGAAACCTCAACAAACTTTAAAGAGGTAGATAGCAACAATTATATCCACATGACAAGTTGCCACCACTACAATTGGAAGAACAACATTCCAAAAGGACAATTATTAAGGATGAGGAAAAACTGCTCCACTGCAAAAAAATGGGAAGAACAGGCGACACTAATCAAATCCAAACTACTAGAGAGAGGATACAACAAGACCATATTGGACCAGAAAATCCAAGAAGTAAGGATGACCGATAGAACCAAACTTACAAAATATAAGAAATCTACAACGATGACAGACGAAGAGCATCTCAACATCCCCATGATCACAGAGTACAGCGACAACAAAAACCTAATAGAAAATATATTTAGAAAACACTGGGGTATACTTAAGGATGATGACGTAATAGGTGAAAGACTACCTATACAACCTAGGTTTATCTATAGGAAAACCAAAAATTTGAAAAACAGAATAGCCCCGAGTTTACCAAAGAAAAAGTCCTCTGGAGTAAAAAATGTATTCGGAAAAGAAATCAAAGGGTTTTTCCCATGTGTATCGTGCAAGGCCTGTAAGCAAGGCATCAAAGCAGCATCATTTAGCTGCCATAACACCAAGGAAATACATAAAATCAACGATCTAATTAGATGCCAAGACAAAGGCATAATATACATGCTGCAATGTTCATGTGGCCTACAATATGTAGGCCAAACATCTAGAACTCTTAAGGACAGGATACGAGAACACCTGTTGCTCATTGAAAAATTAAACACGGACACAGCCCTATATAAACATTTTGCCAATAAACACAAAGGGAATATCAAAGAACTCACTTTTCTAGGGATTCAGAAGATCAAAAAAGATTGGAGAGGAGGCCATTAGGAAAAGAAACTCCTCACAGCGGAATCAAGGTGGATCTTCAACCTATACTGTCTGTATCCAAGAGGTCTTAACAATAAAGAAGACCTTTCGCATCTTTTTAATATGGTCTGAGCATAAGAATTGTTTACCCATTTCCCAACTATGAACATGGTACTCTTAAGATTTAAGAAACCACTTTCCTTGACCAACTAGCACACAGCATCCTCTTTCTAAGACTATGCCTCAGGAATAAGTTCTGATCCACACCCTAAGCCTAAACACACGGCTATCAGCTGGTCATTGTATTGAACTTAGTGACAAAGTTAGATTATGTCTATTTCACTAGGGCTAAAACCATTACACTACACTACTAGACCCCACAGCTCCCATTTAAGTCTTTAAAAGGACCTCCAAAATCTATTTCTAACTGTATAGGCCATCTGACTATTGTAGGAATTATAGAACACACATACTCAAGACCTGAAGTTATAGGGTCTATCTGACTCCCTGATCATTTCTTTTCTTTTTCTTTTTGTTTCAGCTCAATTACAATTATTATGATTGTGAGATTTACACAATCCCTTTTATATCCGGTTATGGACATCCCCTTCTTAGCTACAAGCATCATTTTTTTAAACTTTTTTAAACATTTTTAAATATTTCTCTTTAAAACGAGATTCCCCAAAGACCTCATTATGGGGGTTTTATAATGTAAGTCACTCATGACTATCATCTTCGTTAACACTGCTATATTCTAGTCATCACAGACAGAGTGTAAAAAATACATATATTTATATAAAAGATTATTTTTAATAATCATCTTGGACTTTACTCTTACAACTAAATAGATATTAGTAAGTAAGTAAAATATAGCTGATTGAAAAGGACGGTTCACTACTCCTTCCCTCATACATTTTTTTGGACGGATCCCGAACTCTCAAGCGTGTGCTTGCATTTACAATCAGACACCTCCCTGTAAACTGTGATAAAGCTGTCCCTTAAAGAAAGTACTATATCCCATAGCACGACCAACCTCTAGATTCTTCCGTCTCCTCTATTATCATATTACTGTTATTTTACAACAAGATCCAATACCCCCACAAAATTTTGTAATTAGATTAGAAACTCTCAAGTGCAATTATCTCTCAAAGATAAACTAGACAAGATTTCTAATACTTTTAATACATTTAAGTACATTTAGTATGTTACAAGCTGCATGACAAACTGTTTTGACATTGCACTAAAACTATCACCAAGAAACTGGTGTATTATTGCTTAGAAAATAATGTCTTTCTAAGTCTATCACTAACCATTGTCCCAAGATGTTTTACAACCTATTTCCAATCAAAAGAGGATAAAACCGCCACACCCCCGATTATGGCCATTCACGTAGCCCATAACACATGGTACTGTTACTAAAGGAATAACAAACACACCTTTCCCGGACCCAATCAAAAGGCGCATACCCTATGTCGTGACGTCACGACCAATCAGTTTGGTCCGTTCACGGACCCAGTCATAGCAATCAGTAATCAAGGTCTTTGACAATTGGCACCAATTTTAATAGTAAAATTAGCAAAACTTGACATGTCTATTTTAAAAAAGTATACACCCATAGGAGGTTACGATCATTATTTTAAGATCGGATTAATTTACCGATACCGGAAGTGACGTCACGAGTTTTACGGAGCAAATATACCAGTCAAAGACATTGACAAAACTACTAAGATTATCTAAGTTTCGGATAGTCTCTTGTCTCCCTTCTTAAATACTATTTGAATCACATTTTAGTTTGTTAAAAAACGCTCTAATAGAACAGTAAGATTAAGGCACCGGAAGTAAACAATTCAGCTACATCCGGTATAGCACCCTTTATAAGGCCACCTCTAGCATCAACAAACCAGTCTTGAGAAAGGCCTAGTACAGGCCGAAACGCGTAGACTAGCACTGGTAAGCCTTATTTCATTATCTGTCATTTGTATAAGACATTCTACACTATATTTTGTTTTGTTTTTCCACAATTGGATTGTTCATTCCCTTGGTTCTTTTCTTTACTTATTTTTTACATCAAAACCACTTTCCTAATATTTGTTGGCACTTGTTTGAAGATTGAGGATTGTTTTTATATATTTTTTCAATATATTTTTCTTTTTTTATTTCAAATTTTTATTGAAAGGAAACAAGTACATTTGCCATAACAAAGGCAGAATCCAAAAAGCAGATAAGTTCTCGTATACTTTGTACAATTCTAGCTCTATCTTACGGCAATTACTCTTAAGTTCATTATCCTTTAATTTTGAAGGACCTTTGCCTTATCCCTATTGGGGAGAAGGCAGTTTCATTCATACAACAACAAAACAAACAACAACAACAAAAAAAAAAAAGAGAAAAAAAAAAAAAAAAAAGGAAAAAAGAAGAGAAGGGGGTACCCGGCTCTCTGACTCAATACTCCCTCCACAACCAGCCACCCCCGGTCCCCGTCATCCCTCTAAGGATGTTCTATCCACTGTTCCAAGCCTCAATACCATTCAGGAGGGAATACCCCTGATAGAATTAAGGTTTCAAAGTACTCTGTTCTTCGCAGACTAGTAATGAGGGAGAATTGTATATCTCTGGGGTATGATAGTATGACTCTTAACCATGTTGAAAAGTAAGCTTTAATATTTTTCTTATGTGAAGGCGATATAGTCATTTGCTCAAAAATTATTTGAGACCTCACAGAGTTTAAAAAACACGAGATTGACGGAGCTCTGTTACTCTTCCAGTTTTTAAGAATAAGATTGCGACCTACCATAATCACTGTATTAATAAGGTTACGGTTATTTCTGCTGTTTTCTGTAGGGGCAAAGAAAAAGATGTATCTGGATGTAAGTTCTATTCTATACTCTAACCTCTTATTGGTCCAGAACTCGACTTTGCGCCAGAACTGTTTAATTTTAGGACAGTCCCAGAAACAATGGACTATGTCTGCATTTGCATTATTGCATCTGGAACAGTTGTTGCCTCTATTAGGAGCCAGTTTTGTAAGCCATTTAGACATTTTCCTAGGTGTAAGATATGCGTTATTGATTAGCTTTAGGTGTGATTCTTTCCAGGATGTAGAAATGGTAGCTTTTAGGACCCATTTAAAGCCTGTATATAGTGTATCCTTGGTTCTTTTCTTTACTTATTTTTTACATCAAAATCACTTTCCTAATATTTGTTGGCACTTGTTTGAAGATTGAGGATTGTTTTTATATATTTTTTCAATATATTTTTCAATTTTTGCCATGTATGCCACACATTTCGTCATTTTTTGATCACTATTGGAGGATTACTATTTTATATCTGTTCAAGCCTTTTATTATTATCCTTTTTCACTAGACTTTCGTCACAATTTTGGATTTGACCCCCATTCACTATAGGATTTTCCAAAAGTTTTTTATTGGATTTGGACTTACATTTTCTACATTGAATTTATATATAATTTTTCTTTTTTAGGACTTTAGTTTTTTGGCTCTTTACCACCAGACTGACTGATTTATAATTATTGGTTCACCATTGTTTTTATTTGTTTTCAACGATCATATTGCGATTATCTCTAATCATGTTCATGGATCCATGTATTTTGTAATTGTTTTTTACCATTGTCTTTTATCCTTTGTTTTTTATTCCCTTGTATTTTGGTTTTAAGATTTGTCAAGACCTATTAAAACATTTTTAGAGATTTTTAGCCAAAATTTTTGTAGGTGACGCATTTGTTGGGAGTGCCAGGGTTGGAGCTGACGACGTGGGGCTTTGCGAGGTTGGGGTGGAGCGAGAGAGTATTGTTATAGTGGGTTATAGCAAGGTCAGGGCAGGATATCTTGGAAGTGTGGGGGAGGCATGGGGGAGGCATAGTTGAATAAGATTGGAGAGTTAGGGAGCGTCCACAGTGTGCAGATTTCTGCTGGTGCGGGGGCGAGAGGGGGACGTAGGTTTACTATCTATATTAGGATTAAAGGTGAGTAGATGGTGGTCTGAGATGGGAAATGGGTGACATGCAACATTAGAGAGAGAGCAGAGATAGGAGAATACCAGATCAATTGAGTGTCCTTCGCGGTGGGTAGGGAATAGGGTGGATTGTGACAGGCTGAAGAAGTTAGTGAGTGAGAGAAGTTTAGAGGCAGCAGGGGCAGATGGGTTTTCAATGGGGATGTTGAAGTCCCCTAGAATTAGAGCAGGTGTATTTGTGGAGAGAAAGTAAGGAAGCCAGGTAGCAAAGTTGTAAAGGAATTGGGAAGTTGGTCCAGGGGGGCGATAGATAACTGCCACTCTGAGAGAGAGAAGGGAGAACAGGCGAATGCAGTGGACTTCAAAGGAAGAAAAGGAGAGAGATGGAAATGGGGATAGGTACTGATAGGAGCAGGAGGGGGAGAGTAAGATGCCAACACCGCCACCGTGTCTCTCACCTGGCCTAGGTGTGTGGCTAAAGTGAAGACCACCATGTGTGAGAGCAGCAATGGAAGCAGTGTCAGAGGAAGATAGCCAGGTTTCAGTAATAGCTAAGAGGTTGAAAGCATTGGAAACAAACAGGTCGTGAACAGTTGTAAGCTTGTTACAGACGGAGCGAGCATTCCAGAGGGCACAAGAAAAGGGAGGGGTTAGGCGCTGTGTGTTAATTGAGATGAGATTGTTGGTATTGCGTGAACTAGGATTTTTTAGTGGGAGATGGAGCGAGAGTGTAAAAGTGTGGCGATTGTTGCAGGGCCGGGGTTAGGAGAGACATCACCAGCAGCAAGCAGTAGTAGCAGTGAGAGAGACAGAAGGTGAGAATGAGATTTGTAGGAGCTGGAATGATTATACACAGGAGAGTTAGAGGGGGAAGAGTTTCTAAGGAAACAAAGTAGTTCATGAGAGGACAGCATAGGGGATGAGAGAAGGGAGGGGGAGATATGGATAGTGTGGGGATTGTTGTTATAGGGACATGCAGTGATTTTTAGGAGAAGGGAAGACAGAGAGAGCAGAAAAGGCATAGAAAGCATTGTGTAGAAGTATAGTTATTAAGTTTACCTGTTAGTTGGTCTGCAGTTTCAACCTCCAGTTTCTAACTCCAGTGTGCTAACTCTTGCTACTTGTAACAGAGAGCTACTTAGATCAGAGAGCCATCGGCCCAAAATGAGCCTTAAGCCTTCTCCATATGTAGGAGTGAGAAGTGATGAAATGATTCTAACCCCTAAACCTAACGCCTACCTAACGTTATATTAAAATTACAATTGCCCTATCTTAAATTAAATTAAACCTTACCTGTCAAATTAAAAAAACTAAGTTTAAACTAACAATTAAACTAATATAACTATTATACTAAAATCAAACTAACTACCAATTTAGAAAACTAAAATAAACATTAAAAAAATCCCAACACTACTATAAAAATTACAAAGTATCTAATTACAAAAAATAAAAAATACTAAATTACAAAAAATAAACACTAAATTATGAAAAATAACAAACGAAATTATCAAAAATAAAAAAGAACACCTTATCTAATAGCCCTATAAAAATAAAAAAGCCCACCCAAAATAAAAAATAACCTAGACTACAATAAACTACCAATAGCCCTTAAAGGGACATTATACACTCATTTTTTCTTTGCATAAATGTTTTGTAGATGATCTATTTATATAGCCCATAAAGTTTTATTTTAAAATAAATGTATAGTTTTGCTTATTTTTAAATAACAGTGCTCTGATTTTCAGACTCCTAACCAAACCCCAAAGTTTTATGTGAATATCATCAGCTACCTTCTCCAGCTTGCTCCTGTTTGTGTAAAGGGTCTTTTCATATGCAAAAGAAGGGGGAGTGTCTTATTTCCCACTTGCAGTGGGCTTTCCAGCTACCTTTTCAACAGAGTCAAACTGACAGCTTCTATGTAAGTTTTTAAACAGTTTTATACTGGATTTTTATATCAGTATCTGTGCATCTTATTCTTTATAGTAGTGTCTATTACATGCAGTTATATGAAAATGAGTGTATACTGTCCCTTTAATAGGGCCTTTTGTAGGGCATTGCCCTAAGTTAAACAGCTCTTTTACCTGTAAAAAATATACAAAGACCCCCCAACAGTAAAACCCACCACCCAACCAACCCCCCAAAATAAAAAAACCTAACTCTAACAAAAACCTAAGTTACCCTTTGCCCTGAAAAGGGCATTTGTATGGGCATTGCCCTTAAAGGGCATTTAGCTCTTTTAAGAAAAGCCCAAACTCTAAACTAAAAAAAAAAACACCCAAAAAGTTTAAAAAATCCTAACACTAACCCCCAATGATCCACTTACAGTTTCTGAAGTCCGGACATCCAGGCAGCGGAAGATCTTCATCCAGGCGGCTCAATCCTCATCCATTGTGGTACCGGCATCTTTTTCATCCCTGCGCAGTAACTAGGTAGTTAGTAAATAGTTAATAACTATTTACTAACTAGTCTACCTAGTTAAAATAAATACAAACTTACCTATGAGATTAAAATAAAACCTAAGCTAGCTACAATATAACTATTAGTTATATTGTAGCTATCTTAGGTTTTATTTCACAGGTAAGTATGTATTTAGTTTTAAATAAGTATTATTTAGTTAAAATAATTGTAACTTTAATTTAACTCTATTTTAATTATGTTAAAGTTAGGGGGTGTTAGGATTAGGTTAGGTTTAGGTTAGGGTAAGGTTTAGGGGTTAATAGTTTAATTTAGGTTGTGATGTGGTTGGTTGGCGGTTTAGGGGTTAATAAGTTTATTTAGTGGTAGTGATGTGGGAGGCCAGAGGTTTAGGGGTTAATACCTTTATTTAGTGGCGGCGATGTCAGGGAGCGACGGAATAGGGGTTATTTGATTTATTATAGTATGGGCGATGTTGGGGTGCAGGGGAATAGAGGTTAATAACTTTAGTATAGTGGCAGCGATATCGGGAGTGGCAGATTAGGGGTTAATAGATTTATTTTGGTGGTGGCGATATCGGGAGCGGCAGATTAGGGGTTAATACCATTATGTAGGTGGTGGCAAAGTCGGGGGCGGCAGATTAGGGGTGTTTAGACGTGGGGTTTATGTTAGGGTGTTAGGTTTAAATGTTACTTTTTTTCTCCATAGACATCAATGGGGCTGCGTTACAGAGCTTTTCATTCCGCGATTGCAGGTGTTAGTTTTTTTCTGACCCGCTCTCCCCATTGATGTCTATGGGGAAAGCGTGCACGGGCACGTCAAAACAGCGCTTGTATTTTGTGCCGTATGGAGCTCAACGCAACCATATCGCGCGCACAAGCCGGCTGTTTCCAAACTTGTAATAGCAGCGCTATAGAGGGTGAAATAACACAAATTTTGTTGCGTTTGTTAAAATCCCTCTAACATACATAATTCGTAATCTACCTGATAGAGTGTTCTGCAAGATCTCTGCTGCAGGGTATATGGATTAATGAGTTTTATATTGTTATGTAAACAGACTATATTCCAAAACTCTACCCATTATTTCTGGGTAGAGAAAAAGTAGTTCATTTTATGTTATTTCTTAATTTGTAAGTAATACAAATGTTGGGGAACTTGTCCACCCATTCCTTCATAAATATATGCATGTGAAAATCCCATTTAAATTGACATTCCAAACTAAATTTAAATGCCCATAGATGAATTACATATTTAAATAGAAACATATTTACATTATACACACATTTGCAAAAATACTTAAAAATTAAGTGTTAACAATTTTCTTTGCACGTGCATGTGAAGCATAGCTAGATATTCTCAGTACACCAGCATTTTAAATACTGCAGCTGCTCAGAGCAACAGTGGGGCTTGTAGGATTCTATCAGCCAATCGGAATTAAGGTAGGAATATTCTGATTGGCTGATGGAATCAGCCAATCAGAATCAAGTTCAATCCGATTGGCTGATCCAATCAGCCAATCAGATTGAGCTCGCATTCTATTGGCTGTTCCGATCAGCCAATCGGAATTCGAGGGACGCCATCTTGGATGACGTCCCTTAAAGGAACCGTCATTCTTCAGTTGGACGTCGCCGGAAGAAGATGGGTCCGCGGTGGTGGTCTTCAGGATGGAGCCGGTCGTCATCGGATGAAGATAGAAGATGCCGCTTGGATCAAGATGGTTGCCGGTCCGGATCGCCTCTTCTTCCCGGATAGGATGAAGACTTTGGAGCCTCTTCTGGACCTCTTCAGCCACTGGATGATGGATCGCCAGCCCCCGCTTGGGTTGGATGAAGATTTTGGAGCCAGGACGGATCGGTGATACCTGGTGAGGTGAAGACAAGGTAGGATGATCTTCAGGGGCTTAGTGTTAGGTTTATTTAAGGGGGGTTTGGGTTAGATTAGGGGTATGTGTGTGGTAGGTTGTAATGTTGGGGGGGTATTGTATGTTTTTTTTTACAGGCAAAAGAGCTGAACTTCTTGGGGCATGCCCCGCAAAGGGCCCTGTTCAGGGCTGGTAAGGTAAAAGAGCTTTGAACTTTAGTAATTTAGAATAGGGTAGGGCATTTTTTATTTTGGGGGTCTTAGTTATTTTATTAGGGGGCTTAGAGTAGGTGTAATTAGTTTAAAATTGTTGTAATATTTTTCTTATGTTTGTAAATATTTTATTATTTTTTGTAACTTAGTTCTTTTTTATTTTTTGTACTTAAGCTAGTTTACTTAATTGTATTTATTTGTAGGAATTGTATTTAATTAATTTATTGATAGTGTAGTGTTAGGTTAATTGTAGGTAATTGTAGGTAGTTTATTTAATTAATTTAATGATAGTATAGTGTTAGGTTTAATTGTAACTTAGGTTAGGATTTATTTTACAGGTAATTTTGTAATTATTTTAACTAGGTAACTATTAAATAGTTCTTAACTATTTAATAGCTATTGTACCTGGTTAAAATAATTACAAAGTTGCCTGTCAAATAAATATTAATCCTAAAATAGCTATAATATAATTATAATTTATATTGTAGCTATATTAGGATTTATTTTACAGGTAAGTATCTTTAAATAGGAATAATGTATTTAATAAGAGATAATTAATTTCGTTAGATGTAAATTATATTTAACTTAGGGGGGTGTTAGTGTTAGGGTTAGACTTAGCTTTAGGGGTTAATACATTTATTAGAATAGCGGTGAGCTCCGGTCGGCAGATTAGGGGTTAATAATTGAAGTTAGGTGTCGGCGATGTTAGGGAGGGCAGATTAGGGGTTAATACTATTTATTATAGGGTTAGTGAGGCAGATTAGGGGTTAATAACTTTATTATAGTAGCGCTCAGGTCCGGTCGGCAGATTAGGGGTTAATAAGTGTAGTAAGGTGGAGGCGACGTTGTGGGGGGCAGATTAGGGGTTAATAAATATAATATAGGGGTCGGCGATGTTAGGGCAGCAGATTAGGGGTACATAGGGATAATGTAAGTAGCGGCGGTTTGCGGAGCGGCAGATTAGGGGTTAATAATAATATGCAGGGGTCAGCGATAGCTGGGGCGGCAGATTAGGGGTTAATAAGTGTAAGGTTAGGGGTGTTTAGACTCGGGGTACATGTTAGAGTGTTAAGTGCAGACGTAGGAAGGGTTACCGCATAGCAAACAATGGGGCTGCATTAGGAGCTGAACGCGGCTTTTTTTGCAGGTGTTTTTTTTCAGCTCAAGCAGCTCCATTGTTTCCTATGGGAGAATCGTGCACGAGCACGTTTTTGAGGCTGGCCGCTTGCGTAAGCAACTCTGGTATCGAGAGTTGAAGCTGCGTTAAAAATGCTCTACGCTCCTTTTTTGGAGCCTAACGCAGCCATTCTGTGGACTCTCAATACCATAGTTATTTTTATGGTGCGGCCAGAAAAAAGCCGGCGTTAGTTTTTCGGGTCGTTACCGAAAAAACTCCAAATCTAGCCGTTAGACCTAGATTTGGAGTTTGGCGTTAGCCGTGAAAACCAGCGTTAGAGGCTCCTAACGCTGGTTTTAGGCTACCGCCGGTATTTGGAGTCACTCAAAATAGGGTCTAACGCTCACTTTTCATCCGCGACTTTTCCATACCGCAGATCCCCTTACGTCAATTGCGTATCCTATCTTTTCAATGGGATCTTTCTAACTCCGGTATTTAGAGTCGTTTCTGAAGTGAGCGTTAGACATCTAACGACAAAACTCCAGCCGCAGGAAAAAAGTCAGTAGTTAAGAGCTTTCTGGGCTAACGCCGGTTTATAAAGCTCTTAACTACTGTACTCTAAAATACACTAACACCCATAAACTACCTATGTACCCCTAAACCGAGGTCCCCCCACATCGCCGATACTCGAATATTTTTTTTAACCCCTAATCTGCCGACCGCCACCTACGTTATCCTTATGTACCCCTAATCTGCTGCCCCTAACACCGCCGACCCCTGTATTATATTTATTAACCCCTAACCTGCCCCCCACAACGTCACCTCCACCTACCTACACTTATTAACCCCTAATCTGCCGACCGCAAAGCACCGCCACCTATGTTATCCTTATGTACCCCTAATCTGCTGCCCCTAACATCGCCGACCCCAATATTATATTTATTAACCCCTAATATGCCCCCCTCAACGTCGCCTCCACCTGCCTACACTTATTAACCCCTAATCTGCCGACCGGACCTGAGTGCTACTATAATAAAGTTATTAACCCCTAATCCGCCTCACTAACCCTATAATAAATAGTATTAACCCCTAATCTGCCCTCCCTAACATCGCCGACACCTAACTTCAATTATTAACCCCTAATCTGCCGACCGGAGCTCACCGCTATTCTAATAAATGTATTAACCCCTAAAGCTAAGTCTAACCCTAACACTAACACCCCCCTAAGTTAAATATAATTTACATCTAACGAAATTAATTAACTCTTATTAAATAAATTATTTCTATTTAAAGCTAAATACTTACCTGTAAAATAAATCCTAATATAGCTACAATATAAATTATAATTATATTATAGCTATTTTAGGATTAATATTTATTTTACAGGTAACTTTGTATTTATTTTAACCAGGTACAATAGCTATTAAATAGTTAAGAACTATTTAATAGCTAAAATAGTTAAAATAATTACAAATTTACCTGTAAAAGAAATCCTAACCTAAGTTACAATTAAACCTAACACTATACTATCACTAAATTAATTAAATAAACTACCTACAATTACCTACAATTAACCTAACACTACACTATCAATAAATTAATTAAATACAATTCCTACAAATAAATACAATTAAATAAACTTGCTAAAGTACAAAAAATAAAAAAGAACTAAGTTACAAAAAATAAAAAAATATTTACAAACATAAGAAAAATATTTCAACAATTTTAAACTAATTACACCTACTCTAATCCCCCTAATAAAATAACAAAGCCCCCCAAAATAAAAAAATGCCCTACCCTATTCTAAATAACTAAAGTTCAAAGCTCTTTTACCTTACCAGCCCTGAACAGGGCCCTTTGCGGGGCATGCCCCAAGAAGTTCAGCTCTTTTGCCTGTAAAAAAAAAAATACAATACCCAAGCCCCCCAACATTACAACCCACCACCCACATACCCCTAATCTAACCCAAACCCCCCTTAAATAAACCTAACACTAAGCCCCTGAAGATCTTCCTACCTTGTCTTCACCTCACCGGGTTCAACGATCTGTCCAGAAGAGCTCCTCCGATGTCCTGATCCAAGCCCAAGCGGGGGGCTGAAGAGGTCCATGATCCGGCTGAAGTCTTCATCCAAGCGGGAGCTGAAGAGGTCCATGATCCGGATGAAGTCTTCATCCAAGCGGGAGCTGAAGAGGTCCATGATCCGGATGAAGTCTTCTATCAACGGCATCTTCAATCTTCTTTCTTCCGGATCCATCTTGCAGACCTCCGACGCGGAACATCCTGCTGGCCCGACGGACTAACGACGAATGACGGTTCCTTTAAGCGACGTCATCCAAGATGGCGTCCCTCGAATTCCGATTGGCTGATAGGATTCTATCAGCCAATCGGAATTAAGGTAGGAATATTCTGATTGGCTGATGGAATCAGCCAATCAGATTCAAGTTCAATCCGATTGGCTGATCCAATCAGCCAATCAGATTGAGCTTGCATTCTATTGGCTGATCGGAACAGCCAATAGATTGCGAGCTCAATCTGATTGGCTGATTGAATCAGCCAATCGGATTGAACTTGAATCTGATTGGCTGATTCCATCAGCCAATCAGAATTTTCCTACCTTAATTCCGATTGGCTGATAGAATCCTATCAGCTAATCGGAATTCGAGGGACGCCATCTTGGATGACGTCCCTTAAAGGAACCGTCATTCGTCGTTAGTCCGTCGGGCCAGCAGGATGTTCCGCGTCGGAGGTCTGCAAGATGGATCCGGAAGAAAGAAGATTGAAGATGCCGTTGATAGAAGACTTCATCCGGATCATGGACCTCTTCAGCTCCCGCTTGGATGAAGACTTCATCCGGATCATGGACCTCTTCAGCTCCCGCTTGGATGAAGACTTCAGCCGGATCATGGACCTCTTCAGCCCCCCGCTTGGGCTTGGATCAGGACATCGGAGGAGCTCTTCTGGACAGATCGTTGAACCCGGTGAGGTGAAGACAAGGTAGGAAGATCTTCAGGGGCTTAGTGTTAGGTTTATTTAAGGGGGGTTTGGGTTAGATTAGGGGTATGTGGGTGGTGGGTTGTAATGTTGGGGGGCTTGGGTATTGTATTTTTTTTTTTACAGGCAAAAGAGCTGAACTTCTTGGGGCATGCCCCGCAAAGGGCCCTGTTCAGGGCTGGTAAGGTAAAAGAGCTTTGAACTTTAGTTATTTAGAATAGGGTAGGGCATTTTTTTTATTTTGGGGGGCTTTGTTATTTTATTAGGGGGCTTAGAGTAGGTGTAATTAGTTTAAAATTGTTGTAATATTTTTCTTATGTTTGTAAATATTTTTTTATTTTTTGTAACTTAGTTCTTTTTTATTTTTTGTACTTTAGCAAGTTTATTTAATAGTATTTATTTGTAGGAATTGTATTTAATTAATTTATTGATAGTGTAGTGTTAGGTTAATTGTAGGTAATTGTAGGTAGTTTATTTAATTAATTTATTGATAGTATAGTGTTAGGTTTAATTGTAACTTAGGTTAGGATTTCTTTTACAGGTAAATTTGTAATTATTTTAACTATTTTAGCTATTAAATAGTTCTTAACTATTTAATAGCTATTGTACCTGGTTAAAATAAATACAAAGTTACATGTAAAATAAATATTAATCCTAAAATAGCTATAATATAATTATAATTTATATTGTAGCTATATTAGGATTTATTTTACAGGTAAGTATTTAGCTTTAAATAGGAATAATTTATTTAATAAGAGTTAATTAATTTCGTTAGATTAAAATTATATTTAAGTTAGGGGGGTGTTAGGGTTAGGGTTAGACTTAGCTTTAGGGGTAAATACATTTATTAGAATAGCGGCGAGATTGGGTCAGCAGATTAGGGGTTAATAATTGAAGTTAGGTGTCGGCGATGTTAGGGAGGGGAGATTAGGGGTTAATACTATTTATTATAGGGTTAGTGAGGCGGATTAGGGGTTAATAACTTTATTATAGTAGCGCTCAGGTCCGGTAGGCAGATTAGGGGTTAATAAGTGTAGGCAGGTGGAGGCGACATTGTGGGGGGCAGATTAGGGGTTAATAAATATAATATAGGGGTCGGCGATGTTAGGGCAGCAGATTAGGGGTACATAGGGATAATGTAAGTAGCGGCGGTTTACGGAGCGGCAGATTAGGGGTTAATAATAATATGCAGGGGTCAGCGATAGCAGGGGCGGCAGATTAGGGGTTAATAAGTGTAAGGTTAGGGGTGTTTAGACTCGGGTACATGTTAAAGTGTTAGGTGCAGACGTAGGAAGTGTTTCCCCATAGCAAACAATGGGGCTGCGTTAGGAGCTTAACGCGGATTTTTTGCAGGTGTTAGGTTTTTTTTCAGCTCAAACAGCCCCATTGTTTCCTATGGGAGAATCGTGCACGAGCACGTTTTTGAGGCTGGCCGCTTGCGTAAGCAACTCTGGTATCGAGAGTTGAAGCTGCTTTAAAAATGCTCTACGCTCCTTTTTTGGAGCCTAACGCAGCCTTTATGTGGACTCTCAATACCAGAGTTATTTTTATGGTGCGGCCAGAAAAAAGCCGGCGTTAGTTTTTCGGGTCGTTACCGACAAAACTCCAAATCTAGCCGTAAAAGTTTACACAGCAAAAGAAACTTTAAAAATGCATCTATGTGTTATTCTCAGACAAATCTTTTCTTTGAATGCATCATTCTATCTAGCATTTAGTTAGTGTTTAATGTCCCTTTAATGTTTTTAATGTTTGATGCTGGGCACAGTAACTTCCAGTAACTTCCTGTGCCAGGTGTGTTACATATATAATATGAGCTCAGTATGCATGTTAAAATTCAAAGTTTGTCTGGAAACTGATATTTATCTATCAGTTCTGTACAAAGGATAGTCAACAATTAGTATTTATTGAAAACTATCTGTTGCCCGCGGCTTCGCTCGCGTGGATTTTGTCATTTGTAAAAAATAGCGAAAAACGCGACCACCTGTGCCCACACCTGTGTGCCCGTTAGGGTTGCATACTCGCTGACATGAACTGTGAGTTTTCGTTAATTCTCAGTGTTTCTCGTACATGGGCACCAATCAGCTAAGTTTTGGGGGGGCGTCTGTTTGGCAAATTAAAAATATGTTATTATTATTCTGTTTACAATTACTTATATATTAAATTGTAATTATATATTATGACTCAACTGTCAGATGTGAAAAAAAGAGTATTAATTTTTTTAGTGATATCCATATCTTGAGAACTCCTGACGTTAAGAGCAAGAAATTTGGCACGTAAACTTACTTTATAATAAAGATTTTGAATTATAATTTTTACTTTTCTAACATCTTTGTTTTTTGAGATATAGGTATCTTCATAAATAATTCCCCTTTTCACCCCCCTTAAGTTGATGTTTTGGGAAATGGTAAAGAATGTGTTTTTTTATTTTTAAAGGAAAATGTAAATACTAATTTTCACGTTTGTAACATTTTTGCTTTTTGAAATATAGGAAGCCTCATAAATCACCCCCCTTTTCACCTCCCCCCCCTTAAGGGGATTTTTGGTAAATGGTAAAACACGTATTTCTTTATTTTTAAAGGACAATGTAAATACCAATTTTCACATCTGTAACATCTTTGGTTTTTGAAATATAGGGATCCTCATGATTAACCCCTCCACTTTTCACCCCCCTTAAGTGGATATTTGGAAAATGGTAAAACACATGTTTTTTTATTTTTAAATAAGCACATGTCAGGCACGTCCTACAAAGGGTGTCAGTTAATGACCAAGGACGTGCCTGGCACATCCTCAGGGGTTTGAAGCGCTAGAAGCGATCGTGTTTGCTTCCAGATGCTTTCAAACTATTGCAGTGATGCCTCAATATTGAGGCATCCTGCAATAACCTTTTTGGTGGGTAGGAGCTGTAGCAGGGAGGCGGGTGTGCGGCCCATCATTGGGGGGACTTCCGGATCCTGTCCCTGCAGTGTGCGCGAGTGAGCGGAAGTGCACGGGGGGGGGGGGCAGGTGCGCAAGACTCATCTATAATGTACGGGAAGGAGGGAGAGGTAGAAGGAGAGGGAGGGGGGAATAAATGTTGGAAAAGGGATCTGAGAGGGGGTAGGGTATTGAGGGGGGCAGCTACACTACAGAAAATTGGGTTTAAAAAATAAATACAAATAAAATACCTATTTTTTCTAGCACACTGGGTACTGGCAGACAGCTGCCAGTACCCAAGATGGCAGCAAATAGGTAGAGGGGAGGAGGGGTAGAGAGCTTTGGGGGGGATCAGGGAGGTTTGGGGCTAAGGGGGGATCCAACACTGCATTATATATACATAAAATATATATATATATATATATATATATATATATATATATATATATATATATATATATATATATAAAAAAAAACTTTTATTTTAGTACTGGCAGAATTTCTGCCAGTACTTAAAATGACGGTGACAATTGTGAGGTGGGGGAGGAAAAATAGCTGTTTGAGGGGGATGAGGGAAGGATCAGGGGGTGGAATGTGTCAGGTGGGAGGCTGATCTCTACACTAAAGCTAAAATTAACCCTTCAAGCTACCTAATTAACCACTTAACTGTTGGGCATAATACAAGTGTGGTGCGCAGCAGCATTTAGCGGCCTTCTAATTACCAAAAAGCAACACCAAACCATATATGTCTGCTATTTCTGAAAAAAGGGGATCCCAGAGAAGCATTTACAACCATTTGTGCCATAATTGCACAAGTTGTTTGTAAATAATTTCGGTGAGAATCCTAAAGTTAGTGAAAAAATTATCGATTTTTTTTATTTGATCGCATTTGGAGGTGAAATGGTGGCATGAAATATACCAAAATAGGCCTAGATCAATACTTTAGGTTATCTGCTACACTACAAGCTAAAATTAACCCTACAAGCTCCATACAAGCTACCTAATTAACCCCTTCACTTTTGGGCATAATACAAGTGTGGTGCGCAGCGGCATTTAGCGGCCTTCTAATTACCAAAAAGCAACATCAAAGCCATATATGTCTGCTATTTCTGAACAAAGGGGATCACAGAGAAGCATTTACAACCATTTGTGCCATAATTGCACAAGCTGTTTGTAAATAATTTCAGTGAGAATCCTAAAGTTAGTGAAAAAGTTATCGATTTTTTTTATTTGATCGCATTTGGAGGTGAAATGGTGGCATGAAATATATCAAAATAGGCCTAGATCAATACTTTGGGTTGTCTGCTACACTACACTAAAGCTAAAATTAACCCTACAAGCTCCATACAAGCTACCTAATTAACCCCTTCACTGCTGGGTATAATACAAGTGTGGTGCGCAGCGGAATTTAGCGGCCTTCTAATCACCAAAAAAAAGCAACGCCAATGCCATATATGTCTACTATTTCTGAACAAAGGGGATCCCAGAGAAGCATTTACAGCCATTTGTGCCATAATTGCACACGCTGCTTGTGAATAATTTAAGTGAGAAAGCTATAGTTTGTGAAAAAGTTAGTGAAAAAGTAAACAATTTTTTTTTATTTGATCACATTTGATGGTGACATATACCAAAAATGGGCCTAGATCAATACTTTAGGTTGTCTATAAAAAAGTATATGCATGTGAAGGGTTATTCAGGGATTTCTGACAGGTATCAGTGTTACAATGTTACTATCGCTAATTTTGAAAAAAAAAAAATGGTTTTGAAATAGCAAAGTGCTACTTGTATTTATTGCCCTATAACTTGCAAAAAATGCAAAGAACATGTAAACCAGGGGTGTCAAACTTGCGGCCCCCGGGCCTCATGCGGCCCTCAACCTAATTTTGTGCGGCCCACGCCACCTCCATGAAAAATATTAATTATAATATGCTTATTACTTAAAGAGCGAGTGCGCTTACTGTTAGGGATGCACATACATTAAAACATACATTATTAAAAAGAAAAAGACAGATAAGTGCATAATGATTTCTTTAACTCATGCAGTTCATTACTATGGTAGCACTGATTTCCCACATTATTTCTGTCCATTCCTTTCCATCATTTTCTCTTTAACTAAAATCAAATACTTTATATATATTTCTATGTATTTATTATTTTATATTATGTACAACAGGTATGTCTATCACTATTATAAACAGTGGGTCGCACGTGGAGCGTGTCTCACCTTCTTAAAAGCATTAGAGCACATTTCCTCAAGCCAGAGTAAGTTAATTAGGAGTTACAGAACACAATCTTTTGAAATGTATACAGTTATAGCAAATGCCACTGCACTGTTTAGCAATGACAAGATATGTAGGTAGTGTGCGGCCCACGTGAGTTGTACTTGTATGGAAAATGGCCCGCGACTAAAATGAGTTTGACACCCCTGATGTAAACATTGGATATTTCTAAACTCAGGACAAAATTTAGAAACTATTTAGCATGGGTGTTTTTTGGTGGTTGTAGATGTGTAACAGATTTTGGGGGTCAAAGTTAGAAAAAGTGTGTTTTATTTTCAATTTTTTCATCATATTTTATATTTTTTTGTATTGTAAATTATAAGATATGATGAAAATAATTGTATCTTTAGAAAGTCCATTTAATGGCAAGAAAAACTGTATATAATATTTGTGGGTACAGTTAATGAGTAAGAAGAAAATTACAGCTAAACAACCGCAGAAATGTAAAAATAGCCCTGGTCCTTATGGGTAACTAAATTAAAAAATGGTCTGGTCACTAATGGGTTAAAGGAGAATGTAAATACCAATTTTCACATTTGTAACATTTTTGTTTTTTGAGATATAGGTATCCTCATAAATTAACCCCCCCCCCCCTTTACACCCCCCTTAAGTGGATTTCTCGGAAAATGGTAAAACATGTCTTTCTTTATTTTTAAACGAGAATGTAAATACCAATTTTCATATCTGTAACATCTTTGGTTTTTGAGATATAGGGATCCTCATGAATAACCCCTTCCCTTTTTTACTCCTTAAGTGGATTTTTGGGAAATGGTAAAAGACACGTTTCTTTATTTTTAAAGGAGAATGTAAATACCAATTTTCACGTCTGTAACATCTTTGGTTTTTGAGATATAGGGATCCTCATTAATAACCCCTCCCATTTTCACCCTCCCTTAAGTGGATTTCCAAGAAATGCTAAAACACACGTTTCTTTATTTTTAAAGGAGAATCTAAATACCAATTTTCACTTCCACGTCTGTAAAATCTTTGGTTTTTGAGATATAGGGATCCTCATAAATAACCTCTCCCTTTTCACCCCTCTTAAGTTGATTTTTGGGAAATGGTAAAACACGTGTTTCTTTATTTTAAAGGAGAATGTAAATACCAATTTTCAGGTCTCTAACATCTTTGTTTTTTGAGATATGGGTATCCTCATAAATAACAACAACCCTTTCTATCCCCTTAAGTGGATTTTCGGTAAAATGGTAAAACATGTGTTTCTTTATATTTTAAGGGAGAAAATAAATACCAATTTTCACTTCTGTATCATCTTTGGTTTTTTCACCTCACTTAAGTGGATTTTGGTGAAATGGTTTCTTTATTTTTCAAGGAGAATCTAAATACCAATTTTAACGCCTGTAACATCTTTGATTTTTGAGATATAGGTATCCTCATAAAAATATTCACCCCCCTTTTTCAGCCCCTTAGGGACTTCATTTACAAAACTCCTTCCTTAGTGGGTGCCTACGTCATAAAAACAACGTACCTTCCAAATTTTACGTTCCTAGGTTAAATGGTTTAAGCTGGGCGTTGATGAGTCAGTCAGCCAATCAGTCAGTCAGTACTTCTTTTATATCTATAGACAGCCTAGGTCAAACCGACATATTAAAGGGACAAATTACAACGCATATTACATTGATACTACAATTCAGATACATTAATGCATTTATTTATTTATTTTTATTTTAAAATTACAGACTTTTGGGTTAATATAGTTAATATCGTTATTATATTATATATATATTAAGTATAATAACCCTATCTAACTCTAACATCCCTAACTAAACGGTTCAGCCAATCAGATTGAACTTGAATCTGATTGGCTGATTCAATCAGCCAATCAGATTTTTCTACCTTAATTCCGATTGGCTGATAGAATCCTATCAGCCGATCGGAATTCGATGGACGCCATTTTGGATGACGTCATTTAAAGGAACCTCATTCGTCGGGAAGTCGTCGTGCCGGATGGATGCTCCGCGGCGGAGGAGCGAAGAAAGAAGATTGAAGATGCCGCTTTGCTTGAAGACATCGCCGGATGGAAGAAGACTCTCTGCTGCTTGCTTGAAGACATCGCCCGGATGGAAGAAGACTTCTTTGCCGCTTGATTGAAGACATCGCCGGATGGAAGAAGACTTCACTGCCGCTTGATTGAAGACATCGCCCGGGTCGGATGAAGAGTTCTGCCCGGCTGGGTTAATACAAGGTAGGGAGATCTTCAGGGGGGTAGTGTTAGGTTTATTTAAGGGGGTTTGGGTTAGATTAGGGGTATGTGGGTGGTGGGTTGTAATGTTGGGGGGTGGTATTGTGTTTTTTTTTTCAGGCAAAAGAGCAGTGTTCTTTGGGGCATGCCCCGCCAAAGGCCCTTTTAAGGGCTGGTAAGGTAAAAGAGCTAACTTTTTTAATTTAGAATAGGGTAGGGATTTTTTTTCATTTTGGGGGGCTTTATTATTTTATTAGGGGGCTTAGAATAGGTGTAATTAGCTTAAAAATCTTGTAATCTTTTTTTTATTTTTTGTAATTTAGTGTTTTGGTTTTTTTGTAATTTAGTTTAGTTTATTTAATTGTATTTTAGTTTAGATATTTGTAGTTTATTTAATTTATTGATAGTGTAGGTGTATTTGTAACTTAGGTTAGGATTTATTTTACAGTTAAATTGGTAATTATTTTAACTAGGTAGCTATTAAATAGTTATTAACTATTTAATAACTATTGTACCTAGTTAAAATAAATACCAAGTTACCTGTAAAATAAATATAAACCCTAAAATAGCTACAATGTAATTATTAATTACATTGTAGCTATCTTAGGGTTTATTTCATAGGTAAGTATTTAGATTTAAATAGGAATATTTTAATTAATAATATTAATATTAGATTTATTTTAATAAGAGTTTAGTTAGGGATGTTAGAGTTAGATAGGGTTATTATACTTAATATATATATAATATAATAACGATATTAACTATATTAACCCCTTAAGGACCAGCGACGTACCCTGTATGTCACTGGCCTTTTTTTGGGACTTGATTGTTTTATAGTGCGGTCTTGCCACCATCGTTGAGACTGCTCTATTCCGCAAAGCCTGCTGGAGGGAGTGCATTAATAGCGTGTTCTTGCTAGACTTGTGCTATTATGTCCTGAAAAAAACCCATAACGACCAGTGACATACAGGGTACATTGTGGTCATTAAGGGGTTAACCCTAATATAATTAGGGTTAATATAGTTAATATATATAATATAATAACTATATGGGCCTAGATCAATACTTTAGGTTGTCTATAAAAAAGTATATGCATGTGAAGGGTTATTCAGGGATTTCTGACAGGTATCAGTGTTACAATGTTACTATCGCTAATTTTGAAAAAAAAAAAATGGTTTTGAAATAGCAAAGTGCTACTTGTATTTATTGCCCTATAACTTGCAAAAAATGCAAAGAACATGTAAACCAGGGGTGTCAAACTTGCGGCCCCCGGGCCTCATGCGGCCCTCAACCTAATTTTGTGCGGCCCACGCCACCTCCATGAAAAATATTAATTATAATATGCTTATTACTTAAAGAGCGAGTGCGCTTACTGTTAGGGATGCACATACATTAAAACATACATTATTAAAAAGAAAAAGACAGATAAGTGCATAATGATTTCTTTAACTCATGCAGTTCATTACTATGGTAGCACTGATTTCCCACATTATTTCTGTCCATTCCTTTCCATCATTTTCTCTTTAACTAAAATCAAATACTTTATATATATTTCTATGTATTTATTATTTTATATTATGTACAACAGGTATGTCTATCACTATTATAAACAGTGGGTCGCACGTGGAGCGTGTCTCACCTTCTTAAAAGCATTAGAGCACATTTCCTCAAGCCAGAGTAAGTTAATTAGGAGTTACAGAACACAATCTTTTGAAATGTATACAGTTATAGCAAATGCCACTGCACTGTTTAGCAATGACAAGATATGTAGGTAGTGTGCGGCCCACGTGAGTTGTACTTGTATGGAAAATGGCCCGCGACTAAAATGAGTTTGACACCCCTGATGTAAACATTGGATATTTCTAAACTCAGGACAAAATTTAGAAACTATTTAGCATGGGTGTTTTTTGGTGGTTGTAGATGTGTAACAGATTTTGGGGGTCAAAGTTAGAAAAAGTGTGTTTTATTTTCAATTTTTTCATCATATTTTATATTTTTTTGTATTGTAAATTATAAGATATGATGAAAATAATTGTATCTTTAGAAAGTCCATTTAATGGCAAGAAAAACTGTATATAATATTTGTGGGTACAGTTAATGAGTAAGAAGAAAATTACAGCTAAACAACCGCAGAAATGTAAAAATAGCCCTGGTCCTTATGGGTAACTAAATTAAAAAATGGTCTGGTCACTAATGGGTTAAAGGAGAATGTAAATACCAATTTTCACATTTGTAACATTTTTGTTTTTTGAGATATAGGTATCCTCATAAATTAACCCCCCCCCCCCTTTACACCCCCCTTAAGTGGATTTCTCGGAAAATGGTAAAACATGTCTTTCTTTATTTTTAAACGAGAATGTAAATACCAATTTTCATATCTGTAACATCTTTGGTTTTTGAGATATAGGGATCCTCATGAATAACCCCTTCCCTTTTTTACTCCTTAAGTGGATTTTTGGGAAATGGTAAAAGACACGTTTCTTTATTTTTAAAGGAGAATGTAAATACCAATTTTCACGTCTGTAACATCTTTGGTTTTTGAGATATAGGGATCCTCATTAATAACCCCTCCCATTTTCACCCTCCCTTAAGTGGATTTCCAAGAAATGCTAAAACACACGTTTCTTTATTTTTAAAGGAGAATCTAAATACCAATTTTCACTTCCACGTCTGTAAAATCTTTGGTTTTTGAGATATAGGGATCCTCATAAATAACCTCTCCCTTTTCACCCCTCTTAAGTTGATTTTTGGGAAATGGTAAAACACGTGTTTCTTTATTTTAAAGGAGAATGTAAATACCAATTTTCAGGTCTCTAACATCTTTGTTTTTTGAGATATGGGTATCCTCATAAATAACAACAACCCTTTCTATCCCCTTAAGTGGATTTTCGGTAAAATGGTAAAACATGTGTTTCTTTATATTTTAAGGGAGAAAATAAATACCAATTTTCACTTCTGTATCATCTTTGGTTTTTTCACCTCACTTAAGTGGATTTTGGTGAAATGGTTTCTTTATTTTTCAAGGAGAATCTAAATACCAATTTTAACGCCTGTAACATCTTTGATTTTTGAGATATAGGTATCCTCATAAAAATATTCACCCCCCTTTTTCAGCCCCTTAGGGACTTCATTTACAAAACTCCTTCCTTAGTGGGTGCCTACGTCATAAAAACAACGTACCTTCCAAATTTTACGTTCCTAGGTTAAATGGTTTAAGCTGGGCGTTGATGAGTCAGTCAGCCAATCAGTCAGTCAGTACTTCTTTTATATCTATAGACAGCCTAGGTCAAACCGACATATTAAAGGGACAAATTACAACGCATATTACATTGATACTACAATTCAGATACATTAATGCATTTATTTATTTATTTTTATTTTAAAATTACAGACTTTTGGGTTAATATAGTTAATATCGTTATTATATTATATATATATTAAGTATAATAACCCTATCTAACTCTAACATCCCTAACTAAACGGTTCAGCCAATCAGATTGAACTTGAATCTGATTGGCTGATTCAATCAGCCAATCAGATTTTTCTACCTTAATTCCGATTGGCTGATAGAATCCTATCAGCCGATCGGAATTCGATGGACGCCATTTTGGATGACGTCATTTAAAGGAACCTCATTCGTCGGGAAGTCGTCGTGCCGGATGGATGCTCCGCGGCGGAGGAGCGAAGAAAGAAGATTGAAGATGCCGCTTTGCTTGAAGACATCGCCGGATGGAAGAAGACTCTCTGCTGCTTGCTTGAAGACATCGCCCGGATGGAAGAAGACTTCTTTGCCGCTTGATTGAAGACATCGCCGGATGGAAGAAGACTTCACTGCCGCTTGATTGAAGACATCGCCCGGGTCGGATGAAGAGTTCTGCCCGGCTGGGTTAATACAAGGTAGGGAGATCTTCAGGGGGGTAGTGTTAGGTTTATTTAAGGGGGTTTGGGTTAGATTAGGGGTATGTGGGTGGTGGGTTGTAATGTTGGGGGGTGGTATTGTGTTTTTTTTTTCAGGCAAAAGAGCAGTGTTCTTTGGGGCATGCCCCGCCAAAGGCCCTTTTAAGGGCTGGTAAGGTAAAAGAGCTAACTTTTTTAATTTAGAATAGGGTAGGGATTTTTTTTCATTTTGGGGGGCTTTATTATTTTATTAGGGGGCTTAGAATAGGTGTAATTAGCTTAAAAATCTTGTAATCTTTTTTTTATTTTTTGTAATTTAGTGTTTTGGTTTTTTTGTAATTTAGTTTAGTTTATTTAATTGTATTTTAGTTTAGATATTTGTAGTTTATTTAATTTATTGATAGTGTAGGTGTATTTGTAACTTAGGTTAGGATTTATTTTACAGTTAAATTGGTAATTATTTTAACTAGGTAGCTATTAAATAGTTATTAACTATTTAATAACTATTGTACCTAGTTAAAATAAATACCAAGTTACCTGTAAAATAAATATAAACCCTAAAATAGCTACAATGTAATTATTAATTACATTGTAGCTATCTTAGGGTTTATTTCATAGGTAAGTATTTAGATTTAAATAGGAATATTTTAATTAATAATATTAATATTAGATTTATTTTAATAAGAGTTTAGTTAGGGATGTTAGAGTTAGATAGGGTTATTATACTTAATATATATATAATATAATAACGATATTAACTATATTAACCCCTTAAGGACCAGCGACGTACCCTGTATGTCACTGGCCTTTTTTTGGGACTTGATTGTTTTATAGTGCGGTCTTGCCACCATCGTTGAGACTGCTCTATTCCGCAAAGCCTGCTGGAGGGAGTGCATTAATAGCGTGTTCTTGCTAGACTTGTGCTATTATGTCCTGAAAAAAACCCATAACGACCAGTGACATACAGGGTACATTGTGGTCATTAAGGGGTTAACCCTAATATAATTAGGGTTAATATAGTTAATATATATAATATAATAACTATATTAACTATATTAACCCTAATATAATTAGGGTTAATATAGTTAATATAGCTGGCGGCGGTGTAGGGGGATTAGATTAGGGGTTAATGTGTTTAATATAAGTGGCGTCGGTGTAGGGGGATTTAGATTAGATGCAAAAGAGCAGTTTACTTTGTGACAAAGCCCCGCCAAAAGCCCTTTTAAGGGCTGGTAAAAGAGCAGTTTTCTTTGGGGCATGCGCCGCAAAAAGCCCTTTTAAGGGCTGGCAATAGAGCAGTTTACTTTGGGGTAATGCCACTCAAAAAGCCCTTTTCACGGCTATTTGTAGGGTTAGACTTAGGTTTAGTGGTAGGGATAGTTTAGTATTTTAGGGGTTAAATAATTTAATATAGCTGGCGGCGGGGTAGGGGGATTAGATTAGGGGTTAATTAATTTAATATAGGTGGCGGCGGGGTAGGGGGATAAGATTAGGGGGTAGGTAAGGTAGATGGCGGCGGTGTAGGGGCTCACATTAGGGGGTTATAGATTTAATATAGCTGGAGGCGGGGTCCGGGAGCGGTGGTTTAGGGGTTAATAACTTTTTATTGTTAGGATAGTGAGGGGGGATAGCGGATAGAGGGTTAGACGTGTAGGGCTATGTTTGGGAGGCGTGTTAGACAGTACGGGTGATTTCATACTTTAGTCAGGTTTTGTAGGCGCCGGCAGTTTATAAAGTGCCGTAAGTCACTGGCGACTCCAGAAATTTGTACTTACACAGATTGCTGGACATCGCTGGTTTATCAGACTTACGGCACTTTAGCATCTGACGGCACCGTATATAGGATAGCTCGAGTTGCGAGCTGAAACTGCGGATGGCGGGGGTTCCCTCGCTTGTGCCGCAAACTACGCTGCATATCGGATCGCGCCCTTGTTTGCTAACATGTATCGCATACTAGATTATTGTTATGTTTAATCAGTATTTTTCTTTAAATTGCTATGGTGATCATTTTGGCTAATATCGATTACACAGAAATAAAATCTTATTCTTCTTATTGATTATAATTACACACACCACACAGTTTACCTTAGCCCCTCTTTCAATAAAGTATATTCTAACAGGTTTATTTAAATGTTTTCTTTAAAACGATCAAAACCTACAACTGGTTGACATCTTGGGATATAAATACGCCTGCTGTACCCCACTACAAGCAATCAGACAATGGATGGCTGAAGATATCAAAAAGTATCCAGATTACGCTCATGTCAAGTTGGATACAGACAACAACAAGTGTTTATACATTTAAAGTTTTATCATTACTACAATATAAAATTCCAACAGATGTTAATCACATTATGCTTTACTTGCTCATTCTTTGCAATATCAGCCATAATTTATTTCTTTTACAATCACAAAGGATGAATCATACCCAGAAAGGGTTTATCAACATAAAGTGAAATGGAGACACAAACTTTTTTTTTTACATTTCAGTTGTGCATTAAATAAAATAAAGCATAAATGTAATACTTAAAATGTGCTTTTTGTAACAGTTCTTTATACAGTTTATGGCATTAGTGATGATTTCATTATATAAATTTACCTTTAAATCATTTACCCACAGCTTGCCGCGCAACGGAGGCCTGAACAACAGGACTCTGCAACCGGAGGGTCGGGGCCCCGCTCCGGCAACTGCGAGGAGAATCAGCAGAGATCTGACCACCAAGCCCAAGAAGCACCGGGATCACTGACCGGTAAGACCTAAGGGGTAATTCAATAGAGGAGTAACCGGACACACATTGAGAATTACCACAGGCACAATTAGAGTTGTGCACCCCTACGCCAAGCAGCAGGGAAGACCAACGGTGCCATAAAGGGTTTAGATCACCAAGTCTGAGCAGCATCGCGATCGCTGATCAATCAGTCCCACAGGAATACAACGGAGGTGAGACCGGGCGCATACTGAGGCCTATTACAGGCGTGAATAAAGTCAGGCACTTCACCACTGAACTGCAACTACATAAGCAGTGGTAACACACACTGGTAATACCTATGCCCAATACATAAAGCACCTTGCGCCAAAATATATATATATATCCCGCAACTGCAATAAATAAAGAAAATAGCAGGGGCTGAAATTCAGTTGGCGGGAAAAGACGCCATTTAACAGACACTGTAACAGGGATACATAAGATCTCTATTGACACCCCCCTCTTTGCTCTAATGTGAGCACCAGTTTGGCCATCTATGAACAGTCTCCTTACAAGACTCCATTATACCAAATTCTCGGCCTGGGCTGTGGAGCTTTACAGCAACAACCTGGGAATACCAGTTGAGAATTAGCAGGAGCCTGCAAGTCACCAGACAAGAGAGACTTCTCAACTATACTATTTCACTACCCTAAACACATAATGTGATATTAATAAGAGCTCCAATAATCACATTTCCTGATATATAATCTATATGCACTAAACAAGTGTTGGGCTATCACAAGCATGAACAAACATCTCTAAATAATACCCAAAGATCCTGAGAATAAATAAGCACAGAGAATAACGCAAGCCAGTGCCTATCACAACATAAGATCTCATATAGGGCTGTCCATCTATCATCTATTTCAACATGAAGAATAAGTCACAAACAGTGAAAGAATGTTTATCAAGGTCTCAATCAAAACAAAAAGGACCGGATAAAAGTAACTCTCCTGTGGCACCTAACTCAATGACACAGAACCCCGAGACACCTGGAGGTTCCAGAACAGAGGAGACCAACAAAGAGCTCCTAGCCCAAATTAAATCACTGTTCCAGGAAGAATTCAAAATGGCTCTATCTGAGATAAGGCAAGATCTTAGAGAGATAGGAGGGAGAACAGCGGAACTAGAAGAAAAACTGGACAATGAGGAAATCCCTATACTCAGAAACTCCATACAAGACAACTCTACATACATCTGCAGACTCGAAGAACAGATTGAAGATCTGGAAAACAGATCTCGCAGATCTAACTTGAGAATTCGAAATCTCCCAGAGACTTTTAAAAATCTAGAAGAAACCGTTACTGATCTATTTACACAACTAATCCCAGACATTGAACCGAATATGTTATTGATGGATAGGGTTCATAGGGCTCTCACAAGACCACAACCAAATTCTACTAGAGACATTATTCTAAAACTACACTACTACCATGTTAAAGAAAGAATACTGAAAGCAGCCAGAGACATAAAATGCATAGAATATGAAGGACATAATCTGCAAATATACTCAGATCTCGCTCCAATAACACTCCGGAAAAGGAGGGATATGAAACCCATTACCACAGCTCTTACAAAAGAGCATATAAAATATAGATGGAACTTCCCCTTCAAACTGGCCTTCACATATCAGAATGGGAATTACACCTGTGCTACTTTGGAAGAAGGAAAGGCTATGCTAGATCGTCTACAAATTCAAATGGACACTCCTATTACACCTACAAGCTCATCGCCTACTAGGAAAACTTTTCAGAAAGAATGGATCCCGATCGGGAGAAATGGAAAGGCAAAGAAACAGAGGACCAACCCCAGCAAGGATGGAGAAGATTCTGATGACACAGTAGATCCCCCACCCTGAGAACAAGGCTAATTTAGAAGCTTCGACTACTCCAGGACTAATTCAAAAGCTGGGAGGACTGACCCAACTTGATGGGACAAGGCCTGTATAGTGACATTCTATTGTTTGACATTCATTTTTAATGTGTTCTTGTTTTATGGTTATTTTTAGGTTGCAATGTTTACAAGTTAAAGCCCTTAGGCATTGCTCACTTCTGAGAGGTATAGCTCCCGCTTAGACAACATGTCACCTTCAGCTGAGTAATAGCCTATGTTGGCTCTTCAACTAACAGTTAGCATAAGAGATATTGTTGGCCCCTACCGCCTCTATGTATTTAACTACCCCATTTAAGTCTTTGGGGACACATACGCTACAATTCTCAGTAAAAATTATACTTAAAATGTTTGTTAGTAGTTTATAAAAGAGTAATAAATATTCCCAGGATCTACCCTACCCCTTCCCCTCCCCACCCTCCCATTTTTTCCTCCCCTCACCCTCTATCTCTAACCCGTGTTCATGCTAAATTTCTGATCAGGTAAATGTGATGTAAAAACTATGTTCCACATCACACATTTGCTATCATTTCTAAAATTTATTTGTATTTCATTTTTGCTTAACTTTTGGTCACTAATTTTTAGGTCATTCCACACATTCACTGTGACAGTTCATATGGTTATCATTGTTTATGTACTGTCTATTGTAATAATATATGTTGTGCTAATCCTTTTCTCCATTCATTATGAAGGCTTGATCATAACTTTCTTACAGAAGCCAAGCTTGGACTGGTCCATGGAGCCCCCCCTCCAGAACAGAGAGACCGTGATCCATTCATCAGAGGCTCTAAGGTACCTTACTATAGACGTTCTTTCTAAAGACATATCATGACAATTAAGATAATATCACACAATGTTAGGGGTTTAAACTCCGATATCAAGCGGAAAAAGGCAATATCAGAATACAAGGCGCTAAAGGCCAAGATAGTAATGTTACAAGAAACACATTTCACATCAGCATACACACCCACATACTGGGATAAGGCGTTTCCCACACAATATCATGCTATAGGCCCGAAAAAGAAATGCGGGGTCTCAGTGCTAATCCACTCATCTCTAAATTTCCATGAGGAATCTGTTATAAGAGACAGAGAGGGTAGATATTTAATAATACAAGGTTCAATACAAAACACCCCAATCCTATTAGTCAACGTGCATGCTCCTAATGATCTACAAGCCAATTTTATTTCTAAACTTAGTAAGCATCTAACGCTGTGGAAAAGATATAAAACTATAGTAGGAGGGGACTTCAACCTCGCTATGAATGATAGAATTGACAGATCCTCACAAGCGAAGTCACTTGTTATTACACCCACTAAACCGAGCAGGATCTTGCTTCACTTTTCACTAGATCATAACCTGATAGACGGCTGGCGAGCTCTGAACCACGGTACTAGAGATTACACATATTATTCCCCTATGCATTCATCTCAATCTAGAATAGATTATATTTTTGTGAGTCAAATCCTAGTACCTTTACTTTCCAAAGCATCAATCACAAACTGCCCCTGGTCAGACCACTCCATAGTGGAAATTACTCTGACAGGACTGATTAACCCAAACAGGACTAAATCCTGGACTCTAAATGCATCATTACTTAGGGAAGGCCCGGAACTTGCGCAATTAAAACAGCAAATTACTGAATTCATTAACATTAACAATAACTCCACACAGAACCCTATCCTAGAATGGGGAGCACTAAAGGCTTACACGAGAGGTTTACTTATGGCTGAATCCGGTAAACAAAATAAACTCAGGGAAACTAAATTAATAAACCTAAAAGCAGAGACAAACAGACTTCGATCACAAATAGGGCTTAACCCTTCACGTACTTTAACTAACCAACTCAAGGCTAAAAATGCAGAATTAGACTCACTCCTAAATAAGGAAGCAGCAAGATCAATAAAAATAGTGGACACTCAGTACTATATCTACGGCAATAAGCCGGACCGAATGCTAGCTAATAAACTGAAAGAAATAGTGAAAACCACAACAGTTCCTCATGTACAATCCCCAAATAACAAGGTCACCAATGACCCCCAGGACATTGCCAACCTATTTGCAGACTACTATGATAAACTGTACAACATACCATCAGCAAATAAAGGCAGAGACAAAGCCCCAGATCTATCATCCTTTCTTGGAGAGAGTACGATGCCAACTATAACAACAGAAGAACTAGAATCCCTAAATAGTCCCATAACCCAAGAGGAAATAAAATTGAATATAAAAAATCTTAAACGATCTAAAGCCCCAGGACCTGATGGCTACCCTGCCATCTTTTATAAAATATTACATCCTATTCTGATACCTCAATTAGTCAAAGTATTTAACGCCATGATGCAGGGTAAGGACGTACCTAGAGAAATGTTGATGGCCAGAATTACAGTGATCCCAAAACCAGGGAAAAATAAACAACATTGCCATAACTATCGACCCATTTCCTTAATCAATCAGGACATTAAATTATTTGCTAAAATTTTAGTGAACCGCCTAAACCCACTCCTTATTAAACTAATTCACCCAGACCAAGTAGGATTTATATCACAAAGAGAGCCCCCAGACAACACGAGAAAAATTATTGATCTGATTAATGTAGCCACGGTGGGAAGAATGCCTTCTCTGTTCCTCTCTCTGGACGCAGAGAAGGCATTCGATAGAATTAACTGGGACTTTATGTTTGCGGTTCTGGAGAGGGTGGGTATTTCAGGGTCATTTTATGACGCCATCAAATCACTATATTCATTCCCAACAGCTTTTGTTAAATTGGCAGGTTACCAGTCTAAAACCATACATGTCAACAATGGAACTAGACAGGGATGCCCACTATCCCCGCTGCTATTTGCTTTAAGCATAGAACCGTTGGCTATTAAAATTAGAGAAAATCGAGACATCTCTGGAATTCAGGTAGGCCAAACAGAACATAAGATCTCCCTGTTCGCCGACGATGTGATCTTGACATTAACTAAACCCTTACTATCCCTCCCCCGATATACAAACTAATACAACATTTTGGGTTCCTATCGGGTTATAAAATAAATGAGGAGAAATGTGAAGCCCTGGGAATCGGGATGCCAAATCATACTAAAAAACTAATGGAACTTAATTTCGCATTTAAATGGCCAAAGAAGTCCATTAAATATCTAGGAATTAATCTATCTAATAATATACACTCCCTATATCAATTAAACTACCTTCCCATGTTTAAAAATATTAGAGCCTTAATAACAAAATGGACGAAACTCAAAATCTCTCTATATGGACGAATTATCTCTACCAAGATGTCCCTGTTACCCAAGTTGCTATATTTATTCCGCTCCCTGCCTATATCTCTTCCCCTATCAGACCTGCATAAACTCCAAAAAGATATATCATAGTTTGTATGGCAGGGAAAAAGAGCAAGAATCAATAAAAATCTCATATGTACTTCAAAAGGAGAGGGGGGGTGTGTCTTCCAAACCTTATCCCATATTATTACTCAGCCCGCATGGCCCAGACCTTACATTGGTTCAAACCTCATGATAATTCGCAAAGGGTAAAAATTGAATCTAACATTATGAACACCTCACCATTATCTAATCTCTTATGGACCCCTAACACCGCTATCACTCACAAAAAAATGTGAATTTATTGCAATTCAGCACACCCTACACATCTGGAAAACTCTGAACTCCAAATTTCCCCAACTCAATAGGAGGTCGATGATCACACCCTTGACAACCAATAACACCCCACTTGATAAAATCACACAACAGAAATGGCACAATAAAGGGCTTTATAGAATAGCAGACATATACAAAGAAGGCAAGTTGATTTCATACGAACAGTATCAAGCCTTAGATAGCGAAGACAGAAATATTTGGTATCATTATCTTCAATTAAAATCCAGAGCACAACAAATTATGGGGGGGGGAGAGGGTTCCTATAAGTACCACATAAGAAAGGCTTTGCCTTTCTGATTAGCATACTAGAGGTGGAATTTCTACCTTATATGCATTATTCAACAGTACTCCTCAAGATAGCAAACCACCCATAATGCTAAAATGGGAAAATGACACAGGGAAAACCTGGTCTATAGAGACGTGGAGGGAGACTTTAGCCAGCGGGTTATCTTTCTCACAAAATGCGGCTCTTAAGGAAAATTTCATTAAGGTAGCCTTCAGATGGTATTTATTCCCAACTAGATCGGGAGGTGGGGGAGACCCACTTACCAAACTTTGCTATAGAGGGTGTGGCGAACCTGGGACATACTCACACATGTGGTGGGATTGTAGATTCGTTAAGGAAATTTGGAATCATGCCTCCTCCCTTGTGGGTGAGATTTTCCAAAAAACAATAACGTTGACAATGGAGCAGGCTCTCCTACACTTCCCAATCCCAGGAATCTCTAAACACAATAATAAGTTAGCTAGATGGATTTGCACTATTGTCAGATTGTGCATAGCCCAATTTTGGAAGGGAACCCCCCCTAGTTTTGATATGATAAAACAAAAGATGATATATCATTTTGATATGGCAAGCGCCACAGCAGAATATTTAGATGATAAAAAGACATTTCTTCAACAGTTGGAACCCTTTATACATTACTATGAAGCCTCGAGGAGGAGTGGGGGGGCGGGAATGGACTAGGCCAGGCAAAACCTATATAGAATAGCACCACGAAACATCTTAGGAGAGTGGAGACACATATGAATTCGTATGTCAAAATGTATTTCTTTGTAGTGAATTTGCTTTGTACCGAGTGACCTGCGAATGTTGGAACTTATGACCATTGTTTATTGTATTTGTAAAAACTTATGAATAAAAAATATTTTCACCATAAATCATTTACCCACTTTTTAGGTAAACTTCAAACCAAAATGTTGTAGTTTTTGATGGCGCATATCTATTACACATATAAAGTGTTATATACTGTACACAAGACAACTAACACCAGTGCAGGTGCTCGAGAAACCGTACAACTAAGCAGTGGTGGCTATTTAATACCTGTAGGCAATTTCATAGTTGAAGGTTTGATAAATAGGACCATTGAACTCAAAATGTAATTCCCTGTAATTTTTTTTAAATTATGCACAGCCAAAAATTGCATTTTTTTAATTTGGACATTTGTCCTGGAATTTTATTTAATTTTTTTACTCACAATCTACACAGTGATTGCTTAATCAGTGTAGAAACTCATTTTTATCTGTCCCAACCAGACTACAGCAATGGAGATATAGGGGCTGATTTAGGAAGCAGTGTATGCGCAAACCTTCATGCTTGCTGGATACTTAAGTTAAGAAGCAGCAGTCTTAAGACCGCTGCTCTTTAACTCGCCTGCCACCTCTGAGGTGGCGGACAGCAATCATCCCAATCATATACGATCGGGATGATTGACACCCCCTGCTAGCGGACGATTGGCCGCGTATGTTCTGGGGGCGGCATTGCATAGGCACTCTACACAAAATGCTTGTGCAATGATAAATGCTGACAGTGTATGCTGTCGGCATTTATAGATATTGGGCGGACATGATACGCTACAGCGGATCATGTCTGCCCGCACTTTATTAAATCGGCCCCATAATATCCAACACAAATAGGGCACTTAATGGGATATGTTGCCAGAATGAAAACAATATTATATGCACAAAGAGAAGAGAGGACTAATGATAATGATTCAAAAGTCAAAGAATGGCAAGGCCGCACCAAAGCAAATTTATAAACCAATCTTGTATTTATTGTGAGAACAAAAGTAACACTTTTCACCATTTATTAAGAAGACCAAATATATGCTGAGTATCACATCACATATAATGTAATAAGGATATAAACAGAATCAGTTTGCCTGATAGCCACAGTGTAGGAAGCACTTAGTGCATATAGCACTCTCCCAAACAAGCTTAAACTGATTAACTCATTTAGCAGCAAAAATAGGAGCACTTAGTGCAACTGCACGCTCCGAAAGTTAGTAACAAGGGTATGATATTTGACATGGTAAATGTCCACATCCAAATGTTTACATACTTCAGTGCAATTGTATCAATTGTGGATCAATCCCAAAGGAATTATACTTATATGCAGCGGTTGATGTAATCAAGTAACCCCGCTTTCAAAAGTACCTTATGACTTGTGATCCGTCCACCTGTATAAGAAAAGCTGTTATCGACACCAATTGGCACTTTTGTGATTTCCTTTGAAGTTTGAACTGAAGAGTTCCGTAATAGAGCTATGCAAGGTGATCGATAATATCCAAAAGATCTTGTACTGCAACAATATAACAACATTTTTGCTGCTTGTGACGTTTACTCCAAGATACGATACTTTGTAACATAACAGCCAGATCAGTCTTCACCAAACACCATGTGTATAATGCCAGATGACGCGTTTCGCCCCTCCCACTTAGGGTTTGGCCAGGGCTATATCCTCCATTCACCTTCTTTGTATGCTCCCTTAAAGCTATAACACAAAATTGTTGGTGATAAAAAAACTTTAAACAATATATATAAGTAAGGCTAGTTACATAGAGAGAAGCATCAGCTTGTCAAAAATATAATTTAAACAAATTAATTTGTATTTGTTACGTTTACTGTTTTTACTATCATATCTTGTATTAATCTAAATCTAGTACAAAACAGCAAAAACTAAAACAACAAAATATTACACAGCATATGCATAACTCATTTAAACAAGTGTATGCTTTTTATAGGAAACAGGCATATTCTATTTTTTCATTTAACCCCTTAGGGGCTAAACTTTGCAATCTATACATCCATTTTGATTCTTGTTGGAGAAGTATTTTGTCATAATTTCCACCTCTTCTCTTTAATTTGGGATGCTCAATGCCAATCACTTTTAAACAGGAGTAGTTTGCATCATGACATAATGCAAAATGTCTAGCCACCGGACTATCTACAACTTTGTGTTTTATGTCATTTCTATGCTTCATGACTCTATCTTTTAGCTCCCTTCCCTTTTTCCCAATATAAAATTTGGGGCAAGAACAGGACAATAAATAGATGACCCCCGATGTGTTGCAAGTTATCCATTGTCTAATTTTGAAAACATTTTTGGATTAGTTCCTAAGGTTTTAGTTTTTTGTATATGACTGCAGTACGTGCATGTGACACCCAACTCTTTGTTGTAAATTGCTTAGCCAATTTTCTGGGGATAGACTTCTTTCAAATTCGGAATGCACAAGGGTATCCCTGAGACTAACTTCTCTTTTTGCAGTTAACAAGGGATAGGGAGAGAGAAAATGATGTAGTGCTTTATCAGTATGCAAAATGTGCCAATGTTTATGCATTATGTGCTGCAACTTACCCTAATGACAATTATAAGGGGTTATTACCCACGCACCATTTCTGCTTCATCACTTTTTTTGCATTTAGTTCCATAGAGCATATTTTGTCTATCAGTTAGGCGTCCTCTGACCCAAGCTTTTCTAATACTTCTATTTGAGTATCCCCTTTCCTTAAACCGGCCAGCAAGTTCTCCTGCTTGTCTTTCAAAAGAGGCTTCAGTGGAGCAGTTTTGTTTAAGACGTAGGAACTGCCCCACTGGAATGCCATCCCTTAAGTTATTTGGGTGATGACTAGTGGCATGGAGCAAGCTATTTGTGGCATTATCTTTACGAAATACCTCAGTATGTATTGCCCCATTCTATTTTGTAATTTTTAAATCTAAAAAAAGTTATTGATTCCTTGCTCACTTGGTGAGTTAGAAAAATATTATAAGGATTTTTGTTTAACTCTGCCACAAAGGTCTCCAGTTCCTCTACAGTGGCATCCCACAAGATCAGGATGTCATCGACATAGCGTAACCATAGGAGCACATGTGCGTCCACCCATTCTGACATACTGTGAAAAAAACTTCTTTTCCCCTCAATTCCAAAAAGTATCTGGCAGCTGCCAGACCAACACTATGTGGAATTGAGGAATAAAGAGATTCCACATCTAGAGCCACAAAAAGAAAATTTTCACTTATTTTCACATTATAGAGTTTGAGCAAACAATGCCACCTTTGTTAACAAAATGTAAATCCTTTGAAACTTTTTTCTTCTTCAGATCTGTTGCAAAGTAGTGATTAATTGCTGATCTATACAATGTATATATAAAACTCACTTTAATGTCCTTGGAAGACTCATATGTTATTATTGAAATGATTGAAGAATAAATATAATGATGCACTGTTCCTTCTTCACTCCGGTGTTGTAATAAGTTATATAAATTACCTGTAACAAACAATACAATAGCTAAGCTGTGAGTAATTCTTGTGGTTATGGGAACCACCGTATGAAAGCATGCACTGCATTCTTAAACTCAGTCGTAATCAATTTGAACTTTGAGTGTATAAGAAAATGATATTAACTTTTCAGAACTGTGGTTTCAGGTATGAAAACTTTTCTCCTGTTTTTTTTTTTTATTATTATTATTATTCTAAAACGTGCTGCATTTATATAGCTCCTATCAGTGTATAATAAAAGCTAAAGCATTATCTTTAATGCTTACACTGCCTAGGGGACTTTGGATAAAAATACAGCTTTAGAAAGTTGGTGGCACTGTAAAGCATGTATACTTGTAATAAATACACACATATATATATATACAGTATCCCACAAAAGTGAGTACACCCCTCACATTTTGTATATATTTTATTATATCTTTTCATGTGACAACACTGAAGAAATTACACTTTGCTACAATGTAAAGTAGTGAGTGTACAGCCTGTATAACAGTGTAAATTTGCTGTCCCCACAAAATCACAAAATAACTCAACACACAGCCATTAATGTCTAAACCATTGGCAACAAAAGTGAGTACACCCCTAAGTGGAAATATTCTAAAGGCCATTTTCCCTCCCCTGTGTCACGTGACTCATTAGTGTTACAAGGTCTCAGGTGTGAATGGGGAGCAGGTGTTTTAAATTTGGTGTTATCGCTCTCACACTCTCTCATACTGGTCACTGGAAGTTAAACATGGCACCTGATGGCAAAGAACGCTACGAGGATCTGAAAAAAAGAATTGTTGCTCTACATAAAGATGGCCTAGCCTATAAGAAGATTGCCAAGACCCTGAAACTGAGCTGCAGCACGGTGGGCAAAACCATACATTGGTTTCACAGGACAGGTTACACTCAGAACAGGCCTCGCCATTGTCAACCAAAGAAGTTGAATGCACATGCTCATCGTCATATCCAGAGGTTGTCTTTGGTAAATAGATGTATGAGTGCTGCCAGCATTGCTGCAGAGGTTGAAGAGGTGGGGGTCAGCCTGTTAGTGCTCAGACCATACGCCGCACACTGCATCAAACTGGTCTGCATGGCTGTTGCCCCAGAAGGAAGCCTCTTCTAAAGATGATGCACAAGAAACAGTTTGCTGAAGACAAGCTTTGGATTACTGGAACCATGTCCTGTGGTTCGATGAGACCAAGATAAACTTCTTTGGTTCAGATGGTGTCAAGCGTGTGTGGCGGCAACCAGGTGAGGAATACAAAGACAAGTGTGTCTTGCCTACAGTCAAGCATGGTGATGGGAGTACCATTGTCTGGGCCTACATGAGTGCAGCCAGCACTGGGGAGCTACAGTTCATTGAGGGAACCATGAATTCCAACATGTACTGTGACGTACAGAAGCAGAGCATGATCTCCTCCCTTTGGAGACTGGCCTGCAGGGCAGAATTCCAACATGATAACAACCCCAAACACACCTCCAAGATGACCACTGCCTTGCTAAAGAAGCTGAAGGTAAAGGTGATGGACTGGCCAAGCATGTCTCCAGACCTAAACCCTATTGAGCCTCTGTGGGGCATCCTCAAATGGAAGGTGGGGGAATGCAAGGTCTCTTACATCCACCAGCTCTGTGATGTCACATGGAGGAGTGGAAGAGGACTCCAGTGGCAACCTATGAAGCTCTGGTGATCCCCATACCCAAGAGGGTTAAGGCAGTGCTTGAAAATAATGGTGGCCACACAAAATATTGACACTTTGGGACCAATTTGGACATTTCCACTTAGGGATGTACTCACTTTTGTTGCCAACGGTTTAGACATTAATGGCTGTTTATTGAGTTATTTTGAGGGAACAGCAAATTTACACTGTTATATAGGTTGTACACTCACTAATTTACATTGTAACAAAGTGTGATTTCTTCAGTTTTGTGATATGAAAAGATATAATAAAATATTTACAAAAATGTGAGGGGTGTACTCACTTTTTGTGGGATACTGTATATATATATATATATATATATATATATATATATATATATATATATATATATATATATATATATAAGGGCCTCAGACAGCAAGAATTAAGGGGTTAACACATTTTTAAATTTTAGTTCTTTTCATTTTTATTACAAGTGTTTCTTGTGTTTTGTTCTCTAGCTTCACCTATGTGCAGTTGTGGGTCATTTGCAATTGCCATCAGCCCTACCCTATTTTTGCTGCCTGTTTAGTGAGTTAGTCTTTGGGTTTGCTTATTCTGTTTATCCAGATCTGGATTTTGATCTTAGTTTGGATCCTGTATTTTGCCTTTTGCCTACTGACTCTGCATTGCACTAGATGACTAAAATAGATGACTATTTTACTAGTCTGTCAGTTTTATTCTGTTACCTGAGTGTCTTTCCACCTGATGCCAACTAGTGGCCAGGAATAAGGGAGAGTACCTTTTGTCATGGGTAGCCTGACATTATAAACGGCCAATCTATATTATAGATCTCACCGAAAAATAAGAAGGGCAGTAACCCATTAGGGACAGCTATTGGGTGACCATGCTGCACAGCTCCAGAACATGGATGCAAATCTCTCTGCTATAACTAACCTGTTGCAGTCACTTGTGCAGAATCCTACTACTGCTTCTGCTCCTTTTGCTGATTCCCCCCTATACTGCACACATATAACTCACCTTCATTGCCGAAGATACCTTTACATGACAAATTTGATGGTTCAGCCCAAGAGTTTTGTGAATTTATGAACCAGTATTGTATTTTCGGACTTATCCCAATTTATTCTCATCACACCAAGTGAAAAACACTTTCATCATCTCCCTACTTAAGGGTAGATATCTGTCCTCGGTCTCTCCCTTATTAGACAAAGAAGATGCAGTGCTCCATAATGCTGACCGTATTATGTCTGCTTTCACTGCTGTATTTGCCACTCCTGGTCGTATTTTGCTGGTTGCTCGACTTAAAGTCAAATGTGGCAAAGACTAACTGGAATCCTGAGGCTTTGAAGGCATCTCTGAAAGAATAAAAGATGAGCTAGTGTTTTGTGAACTTCCAAAGTCCTTGGAGTCATTAATAGAATGGATCCCAGGCTTTAAGAAGATTCTTCAAGAAAGGGAAAGGAGCAGGAAGTTATTCCCTAACAGACTACCTTGCTTTGTTCCCCACCTGAAACTACCACAGCTATGCCACAAGAGGAACCCATGGAAGTTGCTAATATTAAGCTTTCTGAGGTAGAGATACTATGGCGCAGAACCCAGGGACTCTGTTTCTACTAGTGTTAAGCCTCAGAATATTTTCCTTAATGCTTTTTTACTTCTGCGTGATATGCCTGCTCTCACTTAGGGCTAGAATTAAGATTTTTACATTCATCGGGTTGCGCTCGCATTATGAGTTGAAAGTAAACTGTTTTTGCTCTAGTGGTAACCCGACTAGCACAAAAATCCAAAGTTAGATTACTGCGTGTGTGTTCACATATTCCACCATAAGAGTCAATGGAGAAAAAAAATGGAAAATAAAAATAAAAACATATTCTGTCAGCTCTAGATTTTGAACTTGGCCTATCTGACTACTCCTTTAGATAACCTTTTGCCCTGTTCCTGGGTCCAATTCTGGACTACTATTTTACTAGCCTTTCAGTGTTGTACTTGAATGTCTCTCCTCCTGATGCCAACTAGCAACCAGAAATTACGGAGAGTACCTTTTGTTGCAAGTAGCCTGACATCTAGGGGAATATCATAACCTCCATGTTTGTCTGTCCCTAGTTGTAAGAAATATGTAGAGTGAGGTGCAAAAATAGATGTCTCCAGAATTGATTATATTGGAAAAAAATAAAATATATTTTGTCAGTGGATCCTGGGTGGCACTGAATTAGATATTTATTAAACCATCATTACAAAATTAACCCACAACATTTAATGTCACATTTAGCTCATATAAGCAGCAGATGTCATCAAAGCATCATATATACACACATGTGCATGATATTAATGAAATATCAACAGATGTTCACAGACGCACTAACTAATCAAACCAAATAGTGTTAGATGAAGTGATTATAGCGATGGTAATACAGGTAAAAACTCCTTTATCCAAACTGCTGGGACTGAAAAGGTTTGGATTTTTTGAAAGGTTTAGCTTTCAGAATATTTGTATATTTGCATTTGTAAAATGGGACAACTTGGAGGGGGTTGAGACCCCGGGGTCTATTTAAGAAGCAGCGAATGCTGCCTTCCACCCACTCCACTTCAGTTCCGGTCCTAAGATCGCTGCTCCTTAACTCGTCCACCACCTCTGAGGTGGCGGACAGCAATCCGCCCGATCGAATACGAACGGGCTGATTGACAACCCCTGCTAGCAGCCTATTGGCCCCTGAATCTGCAGGGGGTGGTAATGCACCAGCAGATTAATAAATGGACCCCCAAGTTTATACAATAACATGTAATTTAGGCAATATTTATGTCATAATGCAGCTTATACATGCAACTTAAAGATAGTTTTATATAATTGTTAATACTATCTAAAATATAGTGCAGTACTGTAATCAGAAGGGTAATAGCTGTTTTAAATAAATATAGACTATCATTTGCATTTAAGAACACACACAAAACAAAACAAAGACTTAAAATATGTTTTTATAAAGCAAAACTCCACTGTCTGTAAAGAGTAGAAAAGTCATATATGTATATGTATGTATCACACTAATTATTGTTTTCTATGACCTCAAGACAGCAAGTACCGTTTGGTTAAAATACACAACCTTAGATATCAAGCACTTTATGCCCAGTTTGACAGTTGATATGCACATTATTTGAAAGAAGGATAGTTTGGTACTTGTTCCAGTTATTTAAGTTATATGCAGGGTTGGGAATTGACGACTTGGTGATTAAACAGTTTTATATGTAAGGATTAAAGTGTCAGTGTCTGTGCAAATGAATGTTATTTAAAAAATATTAATGAAAAAGTCTGTATTTTTGAATAATTCCAGATTTTGGAATTCTAGATAAGGGGATTTGTACATTTGGTAATAATACCATGGTAATTCCTGTATTAACGATAAAAAATGAAATGTAACCCAATGTACACTATATTTGTCTCTCTCTCATTTGCAAAATATCACTGTGAACATTATATTTAAAGGGACACTGAACCCAAATTTTTTCTTTCGTGATTCAGATAGAGCATGCAATTTTAAGCAACTTTCTAATTTACTCCTATTATCATTTTTTTTTCATTCACTTGCTATCTTTATTTGAAAAAGAAGGCATCTAAGCTTCTTTTTTGGTTCAGAACTCTGGACAGCACTTTTTTTATTGGTGGATGAATTTATCCACCAATCAGCAAGAATAACCCAGGTTATTCACCAAAAATGGGCCGGCATCTAAACGTACATTCTTGCATTTCAAATAAAGATACCAAGAGAATGAAGAAAAATTGATTATAGGAGTAAATTAGAAAGTTGCTTAAAATTGCATGCTCTATCTGAATCACAAAAGAAAACATTTGGGCTTAGTGTCTCTTTAAACATCCTTTGACTAACTTCTGAAATAAACATTTCTGTTACTTTATAATAGGTAATATGATGGATTATTAAAACACTGTTCAAGATATATAAAGATATACAGATGGACAGACAGAGAGTCAGACAGACAGATAGATAGTAGATGAAGCAAAGATGTAGCTATATCATTTTGTACCCATATGTCTAATCTTTAGTCTACAACACATTTTCATTATTGCAGCAAACTTTTACGATTGTTATCTGAAGTTTACAGCAAAATCAAATAATTTTCTCCCATCCACTCAATATCAGTGATGGGTAACTTCCAAATACATGGGGGCTGCAGATCAATAATTTAGAAGCCTTAGGGGCTGGCACAGGGCAGTTTTAGGTAAGATTGCTACATACCCCTTATATGCTGTTCTCCCCTCCAGAGGGCTGTATTTGTTGCCCCAAAGCACACTTTTTTCCTTTCTCCTGGTGCACATAAGTAGCATATTAACTTCTGCTTTTCTTTCATGTAATTAGCAAGAGTCCATGAGCTAGTGACGTATGGGATATACATTCCTACCAGGAGGGGCAAAGTTTCCCAAACCTCAAAATGCCTATAAATACACCCCTCACCACACCCACAATTCAGTTTTACAAACTTTGCCTCCTATGGAGGTGGTGAAGTAAGTTTGTGCTAGATTCTACGTTGATATGCGCTCCGCAGCAGGTTGGAGCCCGGTTTTCCTCTCAGCGTGCAGTGAATGTCAGAGGGATGTGAAGAGAGTATTGCCTATATGAATTCAATGATCTCCTTCTACGGGGTCTATTTCATAGGTTCTCTGTTATCGGTCGTAGAGATTCATCTCTTACCTCCCTTTTCAGATCGACGATATACTCTTATATATACCATTACCTCTGCTGATTCTCGTTTCAGTACTGGTTTGGCTTTCTACTACATGTAGATGAGTGTCCTGGGGTAAGTAAGTCTTATTTTTGTGACACTCTAAGCTATGGTTAGGCACTTTTATATAAAGTTCTAAATATATGTGTTTAAACATTTATTTGCCTTGATTCAGGATGTTCAACGTTCCTTATTTCAGACAGTCAGTTTCATATTTGGGATAATGCATATGAATAAATCAATTTTCTCCAACATTGGTGTGTCCGGTCCACGGCGTCATCCTTACTTGTGGGATATTCTCTTCCCCAACAGGAAATGGCAAAGAGTCCCAGCAAAGCTGGTCACATGATCCCTCCTAGGCTCCGCCCACCCCAGTCATTCTCTTTGCCGTTGTACAGGCAACATCTCCACGGAGATGGTTAAGAGTTTTTTGGTGTTTAAATGTAGTTTTATTCTTCTATCAAGTGTTTGTTATTTTAAAATAGTGCTGGTATGTACTATTTACTCTGAAACAGAAAAGGATGAAGATTTCTGTTTGTAAGAGGAAGATGGTTTTAGCAGACAGTAACTAAAATCGATTGCTGTTTCCACACAGGACTGTTGAGATGAAGTAACTTCAGTTGGGGGAAACAGTTAGCAGTCTTTTCTGCTTAAGGTATGACTAGCCATATTTCTAACAAGACCAAGTCATGCTGGAAGGCTGTCATTTCCCCTCATGGGGACCGGTAAGCCATTTTCTTAGTTAAACATAAAAGAATAAAGGGCTTCAAAAAGGGCTTCAAAACTGGTAGACATTTTTCTGGGCTAAAACGATTGCTTTACTAGGCATATTATGCAGATTCTAACTAATAATTGGTATTATAATCTTGGGGAACGTTTAAAAAAAACGGCAGGCACTGTGTTGGACACCTTTTTCAGATGGGGGCCTTTCTAGTTGTAGACAGAGCCTCATTTTCGCGCCATTAATGCGCAGTTGTTTTTGGAGAGCAAGGCATGCAGATGCATGTGTCAGGAGCTAAGAATCACTGAAAAAGCTTATAGAAGGCGTCATTTGGTATCGTATTCCCCTCTGGGCTTGGTTGGGTCTCAGCAAAGCATATAGCTGGGACTGTATAGGGGTTAAATGTAAAAACGGCTCCGGTTCCGTTAATTTAAGGGTTAAAGCTCTGAAATTTGGTGTGCAATACTTTTAATGCTTTAAGACACTGTGGTGAAATTTTGGTGAATTTTAAACAATTCATTCATACTTTTTCACATATTCAGTAATAAAGTGTTTCAGTTTGAAATTTAAAGTGACAGTAACGGTTTTATTTTAAAACGTTTTTTGTGCTTTGTTGACAAGTTTAAGCCTGTTTAACATGTCTGTACCATCAGTTAAGCTATGTTCTATATGTATGAAAGCCAATGTGTCTCCCCATTTAAATTTATGTGATAATTGTGCCATAGTGTCCAAACAAAGTAAGGACAGTAATGCCACAGATAATGATATTGCCCAAGATGATTCCTCAAATGAGGGGAGTAAACATGATACTACATCATCCCCTACTGTGTCTACACCAGTTATGCCCACACAGGAGGCCCCTAGTACATCTAGTGCGCCAATACTTATTACCATGCAACAATTAACGGCTGTAATGGATAACTCCATAGCGAATCTTTTATCCAAAATGCCTACTTATCAGAGAAAGCACGATTGCTCTGTTTTAAACACTGAAGAGCAAGAGGACGCTGATGATAACTGTTCTGACATACCCTCACACCAATCTCAAGGGGCCATGAGGGAGGTTTTGTCTGATGGAGAAATTTCAGATTCAGGAAAAATTTCTCATCAAGCTGATCCTGATGTTGTGACATTTAAATTTAAATTAGAACATCTCCGCGCACTGCTTAAGGAGGTGTTATCTACTCTGGATGATTGTGACAATTTGGTCATTCCAGAGAAATTATGTAAGATGGACAAGTTCCTAGAGGTTCCGGTGCCCCCCGACGCTTTTCCTATACCCAAGCGGGTGGCGGACATAGTAAATAAAGAGTGGGAAAGGCCCGGCATACCTTTTGTTCCCCCCCCTATATTTAAGAAATTATTTCCTATAGTCGACCCCAGAAAGGACTTATGGCAGACAGTCCCCAAGGTCGAGGGGGCGGTTTCTACTCTAAACAAACGCACTACTATTCCTATCGAAGATAGTTGTGCTTTCAAAGATCCTATGGATAAGAAATTAGAGGGTTTGCTTAAAAAGATTTTTGTACAGCAAGGTTACCTTCTACAACCAATTTCATGCATTGTTCCTGTCACTACGGCAGCGTGTTTCTGGTTCGAGGAACTAGAAAAATCGCTCAGTAAAGAATCTTCGTATGAGGAGGTTATGGACAGAGTTCAAGCACTTAAATTGGCTAACTCTTTTGTTTTAGATGCCGCTTTGCAATTAGCTAGATTAGCGGCGAAAAATTCAGGGTTTGCTATCGTGGCGCGCAGAGCGCTTTGGCTAAAGTCTTGGTCAGTGGATGTGTCTTCCAAGACAAAATTGCTTAACATTCCTTTCAAGGGTAAAACATTATTTGGACCTGATTTGAAAGAGATTATTTCAGACATCACTAGGGGGAAAGGGCCACGCCCTCCCACAGGATAGGTCTTTTAAGGCTAAAAATAAGCCTAATTTTCGTCTCTTTCGCAGAAACGGACCAGTCTCTAATTCTGTATCCTCTAAGCAAGAGGGTATTACTTCACAACCCAAACCAGCCTGGAAACCAATGCAAGGCTGGAACAAGGGTAAGCAGGCCAAGAAGCCTACCACTGCTACTAAAACAGCATGAAGGGATAGCCCCCGATCCGGGACCGGATCTAGTGGGGGGCAGACTTTCTCTCTTTGCTCAGGCTTGGGCAAGAGATGTACAGGATCCTTGGGCGCTAGAAATAGTTTCTCAAGGTTATCTCCTGGAATTCAAGGAACTACCCCCAAGGGGAAGGTTCCACAGGTCTCAATTATCTTCAAACCAAATAAAGAGACAGGCATTCTTACATTGTGTAGAAGACCTGTTAAAGATGGGAGTGATACATCCAGTTCCAATAAGAGAACAAGGAATGGGATTTTATTCCAATCTGTTCATAGTTCCCAAAAAAGAGGGAACATTCAGACCAATTTTGGATCTAAAGATCCTAAACAAATTTCTCAGGGTACCATCGTTCAAAATGGAAACTATTCAAACGATCCTACCTACTATCCAGGAAAATCAATTTATGACTACCGTGGATTTAAAGGATGCGTACCTACATATTCCTATCCACAAGGAACATCATCAGTTCCTAAGGTTCGCTTTTCTGGACAAGCATTACCAGTTTATGGCACTTCCATTCGGATTAGCCACTGCTCCAAGGATTTTCACAAAGGTACTAGGGTCCCTTCTAGCGGTTCTAAGACCAAGGGGCATTGCAGTAGTACCTTACTTGGACGACATCCTGATTCAAGCGTCGTCCCTGTCAAAAGCAAAGGCTCATACGGACATCGTCTTAGCCTTTCTCAGATCTCACGGATGGAAGGTGAACAAAGAAAAAAGTTCTCTGTCCCCGTCAACAAGAGTTCCCTTCTTGGGAACAATAATAGATTCCTTAGAAATGAGGATTTTTCTGACAGAGGTCAGAAAATCAAAACTTCTAAGCTCTTGTCAACTACTTCATTCTGTTCCTCGTCCTTCCATAGCGCAGTGCATGGAAGTAATAGGATTGATGGTTGCAACAATGGACATAGTTCCTTTTGCACGAATTCATCTAAGACCATTACAACTGTGCATGCTCAGACAGTGGAATGGGGATTATACAGACTTGTCTCCGACGATTCAAGTAGATCAATAGACCAGAGATTCACTCCATTGGTGGCTGACCCTGGACAATCTGTCACAGGGAATGAGCTTCCGCAGACCAGAGTGGGTCATTGTCACGACCGACGCCAGCCTAGTGGGCTGGGGCGCGGTCTGGGAATCCCTGAAAGCTCAGGGTCTATGGTCTCGGGTAGAGTCTCTTCTCCCGATAAACATTCTGGAACTGAGAGCGATATTCAATGCTCTCAGAGCTTGGCCTCAACTAGCAAAGGCCAAATTCATAAGGTTTCAGTCAGACAACATGACGACCGTTGCATATATCAATCATCAGGGGGGAACAAGGAGTTCCCTGGCGATGAAAGAAGTGACCAAGATAATTCAATGGGCGGAGGATCACTCCTGCCACTTATCTGCGATCCACATCCCAGGAGTGGAAAATTGGGAAGCGGATTTTCTGAGTCGTCAGACATTCCATCCGGGGGAGTGGGAACTCCATCCGGAAATCTTTGCCCAAATAACTCAATTATGGGGCATTCCAGACATGGATCTGATGGCGTCTCGTCAGAACTTCAAGGTTCCTTGCTACGGGTCCAGATCTAGGGATCCCAAGGCGACTCTAGTAGATGCACTAGTAGCACCTTGGACCTTCAACCTAGCTTATGTATTCCCACCGTTTCCTCTCATCCCCAGGCTGGTAGCCAGGATCAATCAGGAGAGGGCATCGGTGATCTTGATAGCTCCTGCGTGGCCACGCAGGACTTGGTATGCAGACCTGGTGAATATGTCATCGGCTCCACCATGGAAGCTACCTTTGAGACAGGACCTTCTTGTTCAGGGTCCATTCGAACATCCGAATCTGGTTTCCCTCCAACTGACGGCTTGGAGATTGAACGCTTGATTTTATCAAAGCGTGGGTTTTCAGATTCTGTAATAGATACTCTGATTCAGGCTAGAAAGCCTGTAACTAGAAAAATTTACCATAAAATATGGAAAAAATATATCTGTTGGTGTGAATCTAAAGGATTCCCATGGAACAAGATAAAAATTCCTAAGATTCTATCCTTTCTACAAGAAGGTTTGGAGAAAGGATTATCTGCAAGTTCTCTGAAGGGACAGATCTCTGCTTTATCTGTTTTACTTCACAAAAGACTGGCAGCTGTGCCAGATGTTCAAGCATTTGTTCAGGCTCTGGTTAGGATCAAGCCTGTTTACAGACCTTTGACTCCTCCCTGGAGTCTAAATCTAGTTCTTTCAGTTCTTCAAGGGGTTCCGTTTGAACCTTTACATTCCGTAGATATTAAGTTACTATCTTGGAAAGTTTTGTTTTTGATTGCAATCTCTTCTGCTAGAAGAGTTTCAGAGTTATCTGCTCTGCAGTGTTCTCCTCCTTATCTGGTGTTCCATGCAGATAAGGTGGTTTTGCGTACTAAGCCTGGTTTTCTTCCTAAAGTTGTTTCTAACAAAAATATTAACCAGGAGATAGTTGTACCTTCTTTGTGTCCGAATCCAGTTTCAAAGAAGGAGCGTTTGTTACACAATTTGGACGTTGTCCGTGCTCTAAAATTCTATTTAGAGGCTACTAAAGATTTCAGACAAACATCATCCTTGTTTGTTGTTTATTCTGGTAAAAGGAGAGGTCAAAAAGCGACTTCCACCTCTCTTTCCTTTTGGCTTAAAAGCATTATCCGTTTGGCTTATGAGACTGCTGGACGGCAGCCTCCTGAAAGAATCACAGCTCACTCCACTAGGGCTGTGGCTTCCACATGGGTCTTCAAGAACGAGGCTTCTGTTGACCAGATATGTAAGGCAGCGACTTGGTCTTCACTGCACACTTTTGCCAAATTTTACAAATTTGATACATTTGCTTCTTCGGAGGCTATTTTTGGGAGAAAGGTTTTGCAAGCTGTGGTGCCTTCCGTTTAGGTGACCTGATTTGCTCCCTCCCTTCATCCGTGCCCTAAAGCTTTGGTATTGGTTCCCACAAGTAAGGATGACGCCGTGGACCGGACACACCAATGTTGGAGAAAACAGAATTTATGCTTACCCGATAAATTACTTTCTCCAACAGTGTGTCCGGTCCACGGCCCGCCCTGGTTTTTTTAATCAGGTCTGATGAATTATTTTCTCTAACTACAGTCACCACGGTATCATATGATTTCTCCTATATATATTTCCTCCTGTCCGTCGGTCGAATGACTGGGGTGGGCGGAGCCTAGGAGGGATCATGTGACCAGCTTTGCTGGGACTCTTTGCCATTTCCTGTTGGGGAAGAGAATATCCCACAAGTAAGGATGACGCCGTGGACCGGACACACCTTTGGAGAAAGTAATTTATCAGGTAAGCATAAATTCTGTTTTTTTTCTTACCTTAAAATTTGACTTTTTTCCCTCTGGGCTGTTAGGCTCGCGGGGGCTGAAAATGCTTCATTTTATTGCGTCATTCTTGGCGCAGACTTTTTTGGCGCAAAAATTTTTTTTCTTTGTTTCCGGCATCATACGTGTCACCGGAAGTTGCGTCATTTTTTGACGTTTTTTTGCGCCAAAAGTGTCGGCGTTACCTGATGTGGCGTCATTTTTGGCGCCAAAAGCGTTTAGGCGCCAAATAATGTGGACGTCTTTTTTGGCGCTAAAAATTATGGGCGTCACTATTGTCTCCACATTATTTAAGTCTCATTGTTTATTGCTTCTGGTTGCTAGAAGCTTGTTCACTGGCATTTTTTCCCATTCCTGAAACTGTCATTTAAGGAATTTGATCAATTTTGCTTTATATGTTGTTTTTTCTATTACATATTGCAAGATGTCCCAGATTGACCCTGAGTCAGAAGATACTTCTGGAAAATTGCTGCCTGGTGCTGGATCTACCAAAGTTAAGTGTATTTGCTGTAAACTTATGGTATCTGTTCCTCCAGCTGTTGTTTGTAATGAATGTCATGACAAACTTGTTAATGCAGATAATATTTCCTTTAGTAATGTTACATTACCTGTTGTTGTTCCATCAACATCTAATGCTCAGAGTGTTCCTGTTAACATAAGAGATTTTGTTTCTAAATCCATTAAGAAGGCTATGTCTGTTATTCCTCCTTCTAGTAAACGTAAAAGGTCCTTTAAAACTTCTCATTTTTCAGATGAATTTTTAAATGAACATCATCATTCTGATTCTGATAATGATTCCTCTGGTTCAGAGGATTCTGTTTCAGAGGTTGATGCTGATAAATCTTCATATTTGTTCAAAATGGAATTTATTCGTTCTTTACTTAAAGAGGTCTTAATTGCATTAGAAATAGAGGATTCTGGTCCTCTTGATACTAAATCTAAACGTTTAAATAAGGTTTTTAAATCTCCTGTAGTTATTCCAGAAGTTTTTCCTGTCCCTGATGCTATTTCTGAAGTAATCTCCAGGGAATGGAATAATTTGGGTAAATCATTTACTCCTTCTAAACGTTTTAAGCAATTATATCCTGTGCCATCTGACAGATTAGAGTTTTGGGACAAAATCCCTAAAGTTGATGGGGCTATCTCTACTCTTGCTAAACGTACTACTATTCCTATGGCAGATAGTATTTCCTTTAAAGATCCTTTAGATAGGAAAATTGAATCCTTTCTATGAAAAGCTTACTTATGTTCAGGTAATCTTCTTAGACCTGCTATATCTTTAGCGGATGTTGCTGCAGCTTCAACTTTTTGGTTAGAAGCTTTAGCGCAACAAGTAACAGATCATAATTCTCATAGCATTGTTAATCTTCTTCTACATGCTAATAATTTTATTTGTGATGCCATCTTTGATATCATTAGGGTTGATGTCAGGTATATGTCTCTAGCTATTTTAGCTAGAAGAGCTTTATGGCTTAAAACTTGGAATGCTGATATGTCTTCTAAGTCAACTCTGCTTTCCCTTTCTCTTTCCAGGGTAATAAATTATTTGGTTCACAGTTGGATTCTATTATCTCAACTGTTACTGGAGGAAAAGGAACTTTTTTACCACAGGATAAAAAATATAAAGGTAAATTTAGGTCTAATAATCATTTTCGTTCCTTTCATCACAATAAGGAACAAAAGCCTGATCCTTCACCCTCATGAGCGGTATCAGTTTGGAAACCATCTCCAGTCTGGAATAAATCCAAGCCTTTTAGAAAACCAAAGCCAGCTCCCAAGTCCACATGAAGGTGCGGCCCTCGTTCCAGCCCAGCTGGTAGGGGGCAGATTACGATTTTTCAAAGAAATTTGGATCAATTCAATTCACAATCTTTGGATTCAGAACATTGTTTCAGAAGGGTACAGAATTGGCTTCAAGATAAGGCCTCCTGCAAGAAGATTTTTTCTTTCCCGTGTCCCAGTAAATCCAGCAAAGGCTCAAGCATTTCTGAAATGTGTTTCAGATCTAGAGGTGGCTGGAGTAATTTTACCAGTTCCAGTTCTGGAACAGGGGCTGGGGTTTTACTCAAATCTCTTCATTGTACCAAAGAAGGAGAATTCCTTCAGACCAGTTCTGGATTTAAAAATATTGAATCGTTATGTAAGGATACCAACATTCAAAATGGTAACTATAAGGACTATCCTGCCTTTTGTTCAGCAAGGGCATTATATGTCCACAATAGATTTACAGGATGCATATCTGCATATTCCGATTCATCCAGATCACTATCAGTTTCTGAGATTCTCTTTCCTAGACAAGCATTACCAGTTTGTGGCTCTGCCGTTTGGCCTAGCAACAGCTCCAAGGATTTTTACAAAGGTTCTCGGTGCCCTTCTGTCTGTAATCAGAGAACAGGGTATTGTGGTATTTCCTTATTTGGACGATATCTTGGTACTTGCTCAGTCTTCACTTTTAGCAGAATCTCATACGAATCAACTTGTATCGTTTCTTCGAGAACATGGTTGGAGGATCAATTTACCAAAGAGTTTGTTGATTCCTCAGACAAGGGTAACCTTTTTAGGTTTCCAGATAGATTCAGTGTCCATGACTCTGTCGCTGACAGAAAAAAGACGTCTGAAATTGGTTTCAGCTTGTCGAAACCTTCAGTCTCAATCATTCCCTTCGGTAGCCTTATGCATGAAAATTCTAGGTCTTATGACTGCTGCATCGGACGCGATCCCCTTGGCTCGTTTTCACATGCGACCTCTTCAGCTTTGTATGCTGAACCAGTGGTGCAGGGATTACACAAAGATATCTCAATTGATATCTTTAAAACCGATTGTACGACACTCTCTGACGTGGTGGACAGATCACCATCGTTTAGTTCAGAGGGCTTCTTTTGTTCTTCCGACCTGGACTGTGATTTCAACAGATGCAAGTCTGACAGGTTGGGGAGCTGTTTGGGGGTCTCTGACAGCACAAGGGGTTTGGGAATCTCAGGAGGTGAGATTACCAATCAATATTTTGGAACTCCGTGCAATTTTCAGAGCTCTTCAGTCATGGCCTCTTCTAAAGAGAGAATCGTTCATTTGTTTTCAGACAGACAATGTCACAACTGTGGCATATATCAATCATCAAGGAGGGACTCACAGTCCTCTGGCTATGAAAGAAGTATCTCGAATACTGGTATGGGCGGAATCCAGCTCCTGTCTAATTTCTGTGGTTCATATCCCAGGTATAGACAATTGGGAAGCGGATTATCTCAGTCGCCAAACGTTACATCCGGGCGAATGGTCTCTTCACCCAGAGGTTTTTCTTCAGATTGTTCAAATGTGGGGACTTCCAGAAATAGATCTGATGGCTTCTCATCTAAACAAGAAACTTCCCAGGTATCTGTCCAGATCCAGTGATCCTCAGGCGGAAGCAGTGGATGCATTGTCACTTCCTTGGAAGTATCATCCTGCCTATATCTTTCCGCCTCTAGTTCTTCTTCCAAGAGTAATTTCCAAGATTCTGAAGGAATACTCGTTTGTTCTGCTGGTGGCTCCAGCATGGCCTCACAGGTTTTGGTATGCGGATCTTGTCCGGATGGCCTCTTGCCAACCGTGGACTCTTCCGTTAAGACCAGACCTTCTGTCGCAAGGTCCTTTTTTTCCATCAGGATCTCAAATCCTTAAATTTGAAGGTATGGAGATTGAACGCTTGATTCTTAGTCAAAGAGGTTTCTCTGACTCTGTGATTAATACTATGTTACAGGCTTGTAAATCTGTATCTAGGAAGATATATTATCGAGTCTGGAAGACTTACATTTCTTGGTGTCTTTCTCATCATTTTTCCTGGCATTCTTTTAGAATTCCGAGAATGTTTCAGTTTCTTCAGGATGGTTTGGATAAAGGTTTGTCTGCAAGTTCCTTGAAAGGACAAATCTCTGCTCTTTCTGTTCTTTTTCACAGAAAGATTGCTAATCTTCCTGATATTCATTGTTTTGTACAAGCTTTGGTTCGTATAAAGCCTGTTATTAAGTCAATTTCTCCTCCTTGGAGTTTGAATTTGGTTCTGGGGGCTCTTCAAGCTCCTCCTTTTGAACCTATGCATTCACTGGACATTAAACTACTTTCTTGGAAAGTTTTGTTTCTTTTGGCCATCTCTTCTGTTAGAAGAGTTTCTGAATTATCTGCTCTTTCTTGTGAGTCTCCTTTTCTGATTTTTCATCAGGATAAGGCGGTGTTGCGAACTTCTTTTAAATTTTTGCCTAAGGTTGTGAATTCTAACAACATTAGTAGAGAAATTGTGGTTCCTTCATTGTGTCCTAATCCTGAAAATTCTAAGGAGAGATCTTTGCATTCTTTGGATGTAGTTAGAGCTTTGAAATATTATGTTGAAGCTACTAAGAATTTCCGAAAGACTTCTAGTCTATTTGTTATCTTTTCCGGTTCTAGGAAAGGTCAGAAGGCTTCTGCCATTTCTTTGGCATCTTGGTTGAAATCTTTAATTCATCATGCTTATGTTGAGTCGGGTAGAACTCCGCCTCAAAGGATTACAGCTCATTCAACTAGGTCAGTTTCTACTTCCTGGGCGTTTAGGAATGAAGCTTCGGTTGATCAGATTTGCAAAGCAGCAACTTGGTCTTCTTTGCATACTTTTACTAAATTCTACCATTTTGATGAATTTTCTTCTTCTGAAGCAGTTTTTGGTAGAAAAGTACTTCAGGCAGCTGTTTCAGTTTGATTCTTCTGCTTATAATTTCAGTTTTTTTCATTATAAGATTTAAACTTTATTTTGGGTGTGGATTATTTTCAGCGGAATTGGCTGTCTTTATTTTATCCCTCCCTCTCTAGTGACTCTTGCGTGGAAGATCCACATCTTGGGTATTCATTATCCCATACATCACTAGCTCATGGACTCTTGCTAATTACATGAAATAAAACATAATTTATGTAAGAACTTACCTGATAAATTCATTTCTTTCATATTAGCAAGAGTCCATGAGGCCCACCCTTTTTTGTGGTGGTTATGATTTTTTTGCATAAAGCACAATTATTCCAATTCCTTATTTTTTATGCTTTCGCACTTTTGTCTTATCACCCCACTTCTTGGCTATGCGTTAAACTGATTTGTGGGTGTGGTGAGGGGTGTATTTATAGGCATTTTGAGGTTTGGGAAACTTTGCCCCTCCTGGTAGGAATGTATATCCCATACGTCACTAGCTCATGGACTCTTGCTAATATGAAAGAAATGAATTTATCAGGTAAGTTCTTACATAAATTATGTTTTTTCCAAGGGCCACAGAAACCATTGTGCACATTAGTACCATACTTACTTCTGCTTTTCTTCCAAGGGCCACAGAAACCATTGTGCACATTAGTACCATACTTACTTCTGCTTTTTTCCCAAGGGCCACAGAAACCATTGTGCACATAAGTACCATACTTACTTCTACTTTTGTTCAGGGGCCACAGAAACCATTGTGCACATTAGTACCATACTTACTTCTGCTTTTTTCCAGGGGCCACAAAAAACATTGTGCACTTAAGTACCATATTTACTTCTGCTTTTACCAGGGGCCACAAATACCATTGTGCACATTAGTACCATACTTACTTCTGCTTTTTTTCCAAGGGCCACAGAAACCATTGTGCACATTAGTACCATACTTACTTCTGCTTTTTTTCCAAGGGCCACAGAAACCATTGTGCACATAAGTATCATACGTACTTCTGCTTTTTTTTAAGGGGCCACAGAAACCATTGTGCACATAAGTATCATACGTACTTCTGCTTTTCTTCAAGGAGCCACAGAAACCATTGTGCACATTAGTACCATACTTACTTCTGCTTTTTCCAGGGGCCACAAAACCATGGTGCACATTAGTACCATACTTACTTCTGCTTTTTTTCCAGGGGCCACAAAACCATGGTGCACATTAGTACCATACTTAATTCTGTTTTTTTTCCAGGGGCCACAAAACCATGGTGCACATTAGTACCATACTTACTTCTGTTTTTTTTCCAGGGGCCACAAAAACTATGTTGCACATTAGTACCATACTTAATTCTGCTTTCTCCTGGTGCCACAAAAACCATGCTGCATGTGAGTTCCATACTTACTTCTGCTTCTTTCCTGGGGCCAGAAAACCTTTGTGCACATAAGTACCATATTTACTTCTGCTTTTTCCAGGGGCCACAAAACCACGGTGCACATTAGTACCATACTTACTTCTGCTTTTTTTTACAGGGGCCACAGAAACCATTGTGAAAATAAGTAACATACTTACTTCTGCTTTTTTCCAGGGGCCACATAAACCACTGTGCAGGCTAATGCCATACTTACTTCTGCTTTTTTTCCAGGGGCCACAAAAACCTTTGTGCACATAAGTACCATACTTACTTCTGATTTTTTCCAGGGGCCACAAAACCATGGTTCACATTAGTACCATACTTACATCTGCTTTTTTTCCAGGGGCCACAGAAACCATTGTGAAATAATAACATACTTACTTCTGCTTTTTTCCAGGAGCCACATAAACCACTGTGCAGGCTAATGCCATACTTACTTCTGCTTTTTTTTCCAGGGGCCACAGAAACCATTGTGAAAATAAGTACCATACTTACTTCTACTTTTTTCCCAGGGGCCACAAAAACCTTTGTGCACATAAGTACCATACTTACTTCTGCTTTTTCCAGGGACCACAGAAACCAGAGCAGAGAGCCACATATGGCACGTGGGCCGTCAGTTGGCCATCCCTGCTCTATTTTGTCTCGTACCCAACATCTGTAATATTAAGTTTAGGATATTTTTTAAACATATCTTATATAGATACCCATTTGTATTTGGAATTTGTGGCTATATTCCTTCTTATTACATTTAAATCCAATTAGTTTTTTGCTTTTGTATCTCTTTATACTTTACAATTATTATTTTTATTCTAATCAATCACATGTTAAATTGTTTCCTATGTACCTGCTTAGATCATTAGATTTACTGCAATAGTATAAACCTAAATATTGAAAATCAGGTTACTATCTACATACCAACCCTATGCATGTGACAATTCTACCTGTGTAATTGACCTTGTTTTGTGAAATCACAGGCTATTTACCTGGCCTTGGTATGGGAAATCATAGCCTATATCACTTCCCTTGGTATGTGAAACCATAGCCTATATTGCTGCCCTTGGTATGTGAAACCATAGCCTATATTGCTGCCTTTGGTATGTGAAATCATAGCCTATATCGCTAACCTTGGTATGTGAAATCATAGCCTATATCGCTAACCTTGGTATGTGAAACCATAGCCTATATCGCTGCCCTTGGTATGTGAAATTATAGCCTATATCGCTGTCCTTGGTATGTGAAATCATAGCCTATATTGCTAAATTTGGTATATGAAACATAGCCTATATTGCTGCCCTTGGTATTTGAAATCATAGCCTATTTCGCTGCCCTTGGTATGTGAAACCATAGCCTATATGGCTGCCCTTGGCATGTGAAACCATAGCCTATATTGCTGCCCTTGGTATGTGAAACCATAGCCTATATTGCTGCCCTTGGTATGTGAAATCATAACCTATATAGCTGACCTTGGTATGTGAAATGACAGCCTATTTATTTAGTCTTGGTATGTTAAATCACAGCTTGCATACCTGCACTCTGTATGTGAGATTGTTAACTCTATACCTGACTATGGGATTATGTTTATATGTGGAAAGGATACAGATGCATATATCTGGCCATATGTTATTATTGAATGTGGGTGTAATAAAAGTTCTATATAGGAACACGAGTGCTACAGAATAAACAGAATAATAACCATGACTCATACTAAGGCCTAGTTTCCATTGAGTTGATAAACTTTGAAAACTTTTGTTAACAAAAAATCTCTATAGACTTTAATGGAATTAATTGTTTTCAACACCAGTTTCTACAATTTACCACCTCAATGGAAACTATGCCTAAGTTGGCATGGCATAAAATTAAAGTGACACACAGGTTCAAACTCAGGCCTAGTTTCCATTGAGGTGATGTTTGGAAACTGGTGATAAACACATTTATGTCCATTAAAGCCTATGGAGAATTTTTATGTTAACACCAGTTTCCAAACTTTACCATATCAATGGAAACTAGGCCTCACATGGCTACTCATATATAGAGGTTATCTTATTGATTGATATTCTATTACATATCTCTCCTCCTGAGTGTCTTATTGATTTTGTAGCATCTTTTTGCAGTAACACAGTTCCTGAGTAATTTAAAGGGATATTAAACTCAACAAAAAGTTTACAATGTATATGAAAGAACCTTGGGAGCGATCAAATATATGGCACAGGTTTCGGCGCAAGCGTGGGAACCTGCGCCGCTCGTAATTTGACCTCGCATATCGGGGTATTACATAAACCCTGCCGGCATTTCCTAAGTGGCGTAAGTCTGATAAACTAGCGATGTCCAGAAATAAGCGTAAATACAAATTTCTGGAGTCGCGAATGTGACTTACGGCACTTTAGAAACTGCCGGCGCCTAAAAAAAGTAAAGAAAAAAACAAATTTCTAAAAGTCTAACATGCCTCCCAAAAATAAGCCCTACACGTAAAACCCCTATATCGGCAATCCCCCCTCTCATTACTAATATTAAATGTATTAACCCATAGACCGACAACCCCCCACAACGCAATATGCCTATTTAAACTATAAACCTTTATATCCGCCGTCAAACCCACACCACAAGTAATAACTAAATTATTAACCCCTAAATCCGCCAACCCCAACATCGCAAACTACCTCTTAAAACTTTTAACCCTTAATCCGACATTAACCCACAACGCAATAAACCTATTCAAGTATTAACCCCTAAACCGCCATAGCCCACATAGCCTATTAAATGTATTAACTCCTAATCTGCTGTTGCCAACGTCGCCGCCACTATAATAAAGTTATTAACCCCTAAACCTAAGTCTAACCCTAACACCCCCATAACTTAAATATTATTTAAATAAATCTAAATAAATTTACTACTATTAACTAAATTATTCCTATTTAAAACTAAATACTTACCTCTAAAATGAACCCTAAGATAGCTACAATATAATTAATAATTACATTGTAGCTGTTTTAGGAATTATTTTTATTTTACAGGCAACTTTGTATTTATTTTAACTTGGTACAATAGTTATTAAATAGTTATTAACTATTTAATAACTACCTAGCTAAAATAAATACAAATTTACCTGTAAAATAAATCCTAACCTAAGTTACAATTACACCTAACACTACACTATCATTAGATAAATTAAATTAATTAACTACAATTACCTAAAATTAAATAAAATAAACTAACGTACAAAAACCCCCCCACTAAATTACAGAAAATAAAAAAGAATTACAAGAAGTTTAAACTAATTACACCTAATCTAAGCCCCCTAATAAAATAAAAAAGCCCCCCAAAATAATAAAATTCCCTACCCTATACTAAATTAAAAATAGCCCTTAAAAGGGCTTTTTGGGGGGCATTGCCCCAAAGTAATCAGCTCTTTTACTGGTAAAAAAAGAAATACAACCCCCCAACATTAAAACCCACCACCCACACACCCAACCCTAATCTAAAACCCACCCAATCCCCCTTTAAAAAAACCTAACACTAACCCCTTGAAGATCACCCTACCTTGAGCCGTCTTCACCCAGCCGGGCACAAGTGGACCTCCAGAGGGGAAGAAGTCTTCATCCGATCCGGGCAGAAGAGGACATGCAGACCGGCAGAAGTCTTCATCCAAGCGGCATCTTCTATCTTCTTCCATTCGACGAGGAGCGGCTCCATCTTGAAGACATCCGACGCGGGGCATCCTCTTCCATCAACGGTGACTGTAGAATGAAGGTTCCTTTAAATGACGTCATCCAAGATGGCGTCCCTTCAATTCCGATTGGCTGATAGAATTCTATCAGCCAATCGGAATTAAAGGGAGAGTAAACCTTAAAAATAATGTTATATAATTCTGCACATAGTGCAGAATTATATAACATTATATTAGCGCACACATTATAAAACATAATTTCCCCATTGAATTTTAAAAAGAAACTGCTGTTTTACAGACCCGCTCTCTGTGATCTTTTTAAATTCAAAGGGGAAATTATGTTTTATAATGTTTGCGCTAATATAATGTTATATAATTCTGCACTATGTGAAGAATTATATAACATTATTTTTAAGGTTTACTGACACTTTAAGGTAGGAAAAATCCTATTGGCTGATGCAATCAGCCAATAGGATTGACCTTGCATGCTATTGGCTGATTGGAACAGCCAATAGAATGCGAGGTCAATCCTATTGGCTGATTGCAATAGGATTTTTTTCTACCTTAATTCCGATTGGCTGATAGAATTCTATCAGCCAATCGGAATTTAAGGGACGCCATCTTGGATGACATCATTTAAAGGAACCTTCATTCTACAGTCGCCGTTGATGGAAGAGGATGCTCCGCGTTGGATGTCTTCAAGATGGAGCCATTCCTCGCCGGATGGAAGAAGATAGAAGATGCCGCTTGGATGAAGACTTCTGCCAGTCTGGATGTCCTCTTCTGCCCGGATTGGATGAAGACTTCTTCCCCTCTGGAGGTCGACTTGTGCCCGGCTGGGTGAAGACGGCTCAAGGTAGGGTGATCTTCAAGGGGTTAGTGTTAGGTTTTTTTAAGGGGGGATTGGGTGGGTTTTAGAGTAGGATTGGGTGTGTGGGTGGTGGGTTTTAATGTTGGGGGGGTTGTATTTCTTTTTTTACAGGTAAAAGAGCTGATTACTTTGGGGCAATGCCCCGCAAAAAGCCCTTTTAAGGGCTATTTGTAATTTAGTATAGGGTAGGGAATTTTATTATTTTGGGGGGCTTTTTTATTTTATTAGGGGGCTTAGATTAGGTGTAATTAGTTTAAACTTCTTGTAATTATTTTTTATTTTCTGTAATTTAGTGGGGGGTTTTGTACTTTAGTTTATTTTATTTAATTGCATTTAATTTTAGGTAATTGTAGTTAATTAATTTAATTTATTTAATGATAGTGTAGTGTTAGGTGTAATTGTAACTTAGGTTAGGATTTATTTTACAGGTAAATTTGTATTTATTTTAGCTAGGTAGTTATTAAATAGTTAATAACTATTTAATAACTATTGTACCAAGTTAAAATAAATACAAAGTTGCCTGTAAAATAAAAATAATTCCTAAAATAGCTACAATGTAATTATTAATTATATTGTAGCTATCTTAGGGTTCATTTTAGAGGTAAGTATTTAGTTTTAAATAGGAATAATTTAGTTAATAATAGTAAATTTATTTAGATTTATTTAAATAATATTTAAGTTATGGGGGTGTTAGGGTTAGGGTTAGACTTAGGTTTAGGGGTTAATAACTTTATTATAATGGCGGCGGTGTAGGGGGGGCAGGATAGGGGTTAATACATTTAATAGGCTATGTGGGCTATGGCGGTTTAGGGGTTAATACTAGAATAGGTTTATTGCATTGTGGGCTATGGCGGTTTAGGGGTTAATACTAGAATAGGTTTATTGCGTTGTGGGCTATGGCGGTTAAGGGGTTAATAGACTTTATTAGTTATTGCCGTGGGGGATTGCGGTTGACAGGTAGATAGACATTGCGCATGCGTTAGGTGTTAGTTTATTTTTGCAGGCATTGTCGGAAGTTACGGTGCTCCCATACTCAGCGCAAGGCCTGCTATGGCTGCCTTTTATGGCGAGGTAAAAATGGAGTAAGATTTCTCCATTTTTGCCACGTAAGTCCTTGCGCTGGATATTGGATACCGTTTTACGACGCGGTCCCATGTTAGCCTATGGGAGTAATAATTGCGAGCGACGGGTGAAATATACGTGCCGCATTTATATGCGGCGCGGTATATAGGATACCGAATTCACGTAAATTCTGGCGCTGGAGGATTTTGCGGGCGACGCTGCATATTTAATGGAGGCCCTTATTTAAACATGGTACTATATTTTACACGACAAAGGCCAAGTTAAAGATGTTTAAACTTATGCTTAAACAAACATATGGCCATGTTAGTACAGAAAATAATCAAGTATAAGATAATTATTACTTAAGGTGTGCACTTTAAGAAAAAAAATATATAATTTTATGGTGATTTGGGTTTTGTGCTTAGTAAACGACAGCTAAATACATAAATACAGTAGAATTGCATAATTAAGTGCATAATAAAAAGACAATGCAATAACTACTCTGAATGTAACAGGCATCAGCCAATCACAGACTAGTATACGTATACCCTGTGAGCTTGTGCACATGCTCAGTAGGAGCTTGTTCCCCAGAAACTGTGCATTTAAAAAGACAAAAATTGCACAAAAATTTAACAAAAATGTGCAAAAATTTGATAATGGAAGTAAATTGGAAATTGTCCTAAAACTGCTTCTCTTTCTGAATCATAAAAGTTTATTTTGACTTGAGTGTCCCTTAAAGGGACACTATACCCAATTTTTTTATTTAATGATTTAGATAGAGCATGCAATTTTATCAATTGTTCCTCATTCTCTTGCTGACTGTATTTAAAAAGCAGAAATGTAAAACTTAAGAGCCGGCCCTTTTTTTGGTTGAGAAACTGAGTTATGCTTACTTATTAATTTGCTAAATGTAGCCACTAATAAGCTAGCACTATCCAGGGTGCTAAACCTAAAATGGGCTGGCTCCTAAGCTTTACATTCCTGCTTTTTTAAATAAAGATAGCAAGAGAAGAAAGAAAAATTGGTAGTAGGAGTAAATTAGAAAGTTGCTTAAAATCGCATGCTCTATCTGAATCATACAAGAAAAAAAAATTTGGCTTAGTATCCCTTTAAAGGGACACTGAACCCAAATTTTTTCTTTCTGGATTCAGATAGAGCATGAAATTTTAAGCAACTTTCTAATTTACTCCTATTATCAAATTTTCTTCATTCTCTTGGTATCTTTATTTGAAATGCAAGAATGTAAGTTTAGATGCCGGCCCATTTTTGGTGAACAACCTAGGTTGTCCTTGCTGATTGGTGGATAAATTCATCCACCAATGAAATAGTGCTGTCCAGAGTTCTGAATAAAAAAAAAAAGCTTAGAGGCCTTCTTTTTCAAATAAAGATATCAAGAGAACGAAGAAAAATTGATAATAGGAGTAAATTAGAAAGTTGCTTAAAATTGCATGCTCTATCTGAATCATGAAAGAAAAAAAATTGGGTTCAGTGTCCCTTTAAGTAAAGAAAATCATGCTTTGTACTAAGAAATGTTGAAACATTATTGCCTTTGAAATACTGGAGAGCATTCAATGGAATTCAGAACCCTACTGCTGCACCTGGACAGTAATTTTTTGATAAGCGCAGCAGCTTTGTTCTATCTGTCATTTATTAGCTATGGCAAAGAAGATAAGATACAAATCACACACAAGATTTTCAATCCATATACCACTGAATTTCATTACAATGCAAATTTTGTGCAAGTATTAAATGCTTTTTAAAACATTTATTTTGTGATATATTTATGTTTAAATATTTTTTATTGTTGTTATAAGAAGGGTTTTGATCATATTCAGTACAAAAAGGGTTCAAAAGTAATTTTGATAACATCAACATACAATAATATGAGCATATCTGGTAAATCTTCAGTTCCTCCTATGTGTTTCAATACTCTTCATATTGCCAGGGGATGTTTTGTTCTGTAGACAGGACTGTGCTAAATAAATCTATTTTCTCGTTCTATACATTAGTTGTCTATATCTAGAAATATTTTATCACATTTATCACTCTGTGAACCTCTTAATCAGTAAAAAAGAACAAATTAGAGAAAAAGAAAAGAGCATCAAAGATAAAGTATAGCCAAAGATTCTTATCTCTAGTGATGATCATATAAGTCCAGCTCTGTATAGAGCAAATATGGGTGGGGGGAGGAAGAGGGGGGGGAGGAAGGGGGGGGGACGGAGGGGAACAGACATTATTCCCACTCCCAGCGACCCTCCGCGGTCTCTAAGTTGTATTTAGTGTTAATTCTCAAGTTACAGGTGGAGTCTCAGCTTCTCTCCTAGACAAAACCGAATTACTGATCCAGTAGAACCATATTTTCTGGAATGAAGTTCTGTTATTTAAGGTGTCTACTGCGTATTCATGCATGGTATAAGTGTAGGAAATTTTGTTATATATGTCTGACCATGTGGGGGAGCCTACCTTCCAATATTTCACTATGCAGACTCTTGTCACTGTACATAGTATTCTTATGAACGTGTTAATGTGTTTATGGAATTTATCTATGTGTTCGTGTAGTAATGCCTGCTGAATAGTAAGGAGGAACTCTTCTTCCAGAAGTTGGCTAAGAAGGGCGGAAAGCTTCTGCCAGATCCTCTGTATATCCCTACAGTCCCACCACATATGCCTATATGACCCTATCTCTCCACATCCCCTATAGCATAAATTACTGCTGTTTATTTGCATATGGGCTGTCCTCACTGGTGTGAGATACCATCTAAATACAGTCTTCATAACATTTTCTTTTAAATCCATGCTAATTAATCCCCTATCGGCCCCTTGGATCAGTTCTTCCCATTCCGAAATCCCTTTAGATATGTTTAGATCTTTCTCCCACGCCTTTATTACCGAAGATTTAGTCCTGTCCGGAGGTGTCTGTAGTGCTATGTATATTCTAGAAATGTTCTGTTTAGTCCTAGCTAAGCTTGCGCCACAGCTTTCTAATACTGTGAGTTTCCCATTTATCGGGTTTTTAAGGAAAGTATGTAGGGAGGAACGTAATTGGAGATAAAGGTACCAGTGGAGTTTTATAGGTTCAAGTTTTTCCTGTATCTGTGTGAAGGGAAGTAATTGCCCCCCCCACCACATCTGCCACCCTATAGAGTCCCTTATTCTCCCACTTAGCAACCATTCTACGGGAATCGCCTGTCAAAAAGGTTCTGATTGGGGTCAACAGAGAGTATACAGGGAACAAGTCTGTTCTCCTACGCATTTGAGTCCAGGACTTTGTAGTCAGGTCCGTAGTGTATGCTTGAGTGTGTAGTTTCTTTGGGTGACCAGGGTGTGTGTCCCAGAAGATTGAGTCTCTCTCTTCCCATCCTCCCAGCTCCATCTCTAAAAATACCCAAGTAGCTTCTTCTGATCTCCTCATGAGGCAGGAGTCTTGAGCCAATCTAGCGGCCCTATAGTATACAAAAAGGTCCGGGGCCCCCACTCCCCCTATAGCTCTGCTTCTGCTTATCACCTGTTTCGCTATTCTAGCCGATTTCGGTCCTCTTATAAAAGCTAATATGTCAGTCTGCATTTTAATAATATCTGCTTTGATCAACCTAATGGGGAGGGCTCTGAAAAGATACAGAATCCGTGGTAACAAGTTCATTTTAATTAGTGCTACCCTCCCCATCCAAGAAAAACCACATGCTCGCCATCTCAGGAGGTCTCTCCTGAACTGATTAAGCAGTGGGGAATAGTTATATTTATATAGGAGGTGCATCTGAGCTGGAAGATTAATACCTAAGTATTTGAGTGTTTTGGAGACCCAACGAAACTCAAAGTTAAGTTCAATTATTTTCCGTGTATGCGAGGGGATGGCCACCGGGAGAAGTTCGCTTTTTTCCATATTTATTTTGTATCCCGATATCTGTGAGAATTCGGTCAGTGTCTTGTTTAAGTTAGGGAGTGATAGAAGTGGTTTAGTAATGGTGAGTAGTATGTCGTCCGCAAATAACGATATTTTGTATTCGGTTTGGGCCACCTGAATACCTGCTATGTCTGGGTGTGCTCGGATTTTGGCCGCTAGTGGCTCAATACAGAGAGCAAAGAGCAAGGGTGATAGAGGGCATCCCTGTCTGGTCCCGTTTAGTATGGGGAAGAGATTTGACCTATAGCCTCCCGCAGTTACTTGGGCTTGTGGTTTTGAGTAAATTGCTCGTAAAGCAGTCATAAATGTTTCAGTAAAACCCATCTCTGCCATTACCCCTAGCATGTATTTCCAGTCTATTCTGTCAAACGCCTTCTCCGCATCCAGCGAGAGGACCAGAGAAGGCGTTTGTGTGCTCTCTAAGTGATGGATCAAATTGATTACTCGCCTTATATTGTCCGGGGCCTCCCTATTCTGTATAAACCCCACCTGGTCGGGGTGGATCAAATGTGGCATAATTGGTTTGAGGCGGTTGGCTAGGACCTTAGTAAAAATCTTAAGGTCCTGGTTGATTAGAGAGATAGGTCTATAGTTTTGACATTTCTTATGGTTTTTGTCTGGTTTAGGGATCACTACTATCTTTGCATCTAATAATTCCTGAGGGATGGGGTTGCCTTCCATGATGAAATTACAAAATTTAGTCAAATGGGGGATCAATGTGCTTTTGAATAGTTTATAATATTCCCCCGGGAACCCATCGGGGCCCGCCGCCTTTCCTGGTTTCAGATCTTTAATGGCTTTTGAAATCTCCTCTATAGCTATTGGGGCATTAAGGCTGTCTCTCTGTTCTGTCGTGAGTGAGGTCAATTTACAGTCACCTAAGAATCTTCTTGTCTGGGACATTGTCTCTGAGTTATGAATCACCTTTTTTCCATCATAGAGTTTGCTGTAAAAATTTGCGAAAGTGTTAACTATTTCTTGGGGATGGGATGTCTGGTCTCCCCTCTCCGTTTCTATCGACATTATAGCCGACGCTCTGCATCTCTCCCTGATCTTATGGGCCATGAATCTGTCTGGCTTATTCGCAAATATGAAGTAGTGTGATTTGAGTCGTTGAGCTGCCTTAACTGCTTGCGAGTTTAACATTGTCGCTAGTGATTGTTTTTTATCCTGAAGTGTTCTTAATAACTCTGGGCTCTTAGTTAGTTTGTGCTGTCTCTCTAGATTTTCAATATATTTATGAAGCTGTTCTGTATGGGTTCTGTATTTGTGGTTAATCCTAGCCTTCAGTTGAATTAATAGTCCCCTCACCACTGCTTTATGTGCTGCCCATGAATAAATTGGATTCGTGGTTGAGTCAGTGTTGATCACCCAGAATTCAGTCATAGCTTGTAATATAGCCTTATGATCTTGATCTAGTTTTAAAAGAGTGCTATCATATGTCCAGGTCCTACGTCTGTTAGTGTCCCTTAGGCCCTCCAGGTCAAGTGAAATTATAGAGTGGTCCGACCAAACACAAGCGTGTATACTTGAACTGCATAGCAAGGGTTGTAATATCTGGCTCAGGTATATGTAATCAAACAAAGTAGGAGGAAAAAGAACGATGAGTGTTTACACAAACTTATGACACAAGTAATAATCTGTCAAATGCGATGGTGTTTATAGGCAAAAAAGAGCACTATATATCCACCCCTTGATGCTCTTGCACGTCTTTGGGGATCAGAATCCCTTTAGAACAGAGATCATCTGGTATGGTCGCTTTATTGATGATCTACTATTCATCTGGGGGGGTACTGAGTCCCAATTGGATGAGTTTGTGAAAAATCTGGATAATAATGATTGTGATCTGAGGTTTACGTCTGAGGTTCAAGACAGGTGTGTCAACTTTCTAGACATTTCATTGGAGGGTGTAGAAGGTAAAGAGATTTGTACGGAGGTTTTCCGCAAACCCATAGCGGGGAATTCTCTGTTGCACGCCTCTAGCTGTCACCCGAGGAGAGTATTCAGGGGTGTGGCTAAGGGTCAATTTATCCGCCTGAAAAGGAACTGTACATTTCAGTCTGTGTATGAAAGACAGGCGGATGATTTGACCCTTAGACTAAAGGAGAGGGGATATGATCCCCGTCTGATTATGAAGGCAAGGAAAGATGTGGAGAGAATTCCCAGAGAAACATTACTATCTGGAACCAAAAGGAAAGAGAGAGAGGGGAGCGATCAGGATTTCACCACCAGAGTGTCTTTCATCACTGAGTACTCCAAACAATATGAAGAAGTTTGTGAAATAGTGGGCAAGCATTTTAATCTCCTGCAAGCGGATGATGGATTAGCAGATATAGTGGAGAGGGGGATCAGATTTGCATACAAGAAGAACAGGACAATTGGCAATATGGTTGCCCCCACTAAGATTTGGTCTGAGCCTGCTGGACACAGTGCCTCATCCTGGCTGACATCTGTGGGGGTCTTTAGATGCCACCATCACACGTGTGTTGCCTGTGAAAAGGTTGTGGTAGGGGATGTATTTAAATCCTCAGTGACGGGTGAGAGCTACAGGATTAGATATTGTCTAAACTGCAGACAAACTTATATAGTGTATTTGATCACATGTAGTGTGTGCTCTCTACAATATGTTGGGCTCTCGACGAGGGAGGCCCGAACCCGTATAAAGGAGCATTTGTCAGATATCAGGTTAGGGTCCAAGACTACCCCCCTGGTGAGACACTTTGTCGAGACACACAACAAGTCAGCGAGGTCCTTTGTATGGAGCATCATTGACAAAGTTCCCCCGAAACGTGGTCAGGGAAATAGAGTGAACAAGCTTGGTGAAAGAGAGGCCTTCTGGATCTTCAAGTTGAAGACGAGGATTCCAGGGGGCCTCAATTCAGAATTTGATTTGATCAACTTCTGGTCACGGGCTTAGGTGTGTATATATATATATATGCATACATTTATAATTTATACTCTTGAGGTCATTTATTTAGCTGTTTATATATTTATTGCTCTTTTTGTGAATTTTGTGTTGAGGCTTTCTGTTACCTTGATATTGACCCGGCCGGATTGATTCCTTAAATTAAGAGATCCATGTCTATTTATATATTTTATATATATTTTTGTTCATTATATACATAGGGATCAACTGGTTTTGGTTATGGGTTTGTTTCTGTACATATTCAGTTTATTTATTTGATTGACACTAACACCAGTCTGGAATAAAGTCTAAGGTTAGGAATGTGATCCTTTAAATCCTATTTTTATATTGATTTTTAATTTTATTTACATTACCAAATTAGTTTATGTGCTTATACTAGGTGTGATTAGTGTGTCATGAACCACTTTTTGAATTTGGGGATATTAGCAGTGTGACCTCGACATGGATTTATTGGATTATGTGCCTGTGTTGGGGGTACTTTATATCTGTCTTTTGGCCCCCAGCGCGACACCTAGTTACAGACATGTCTGTGTATTTATTTACAACTGTTTTAAAGTTTAAAACTTAAAACCTAAATTTATGAACCTTGTTTGGCAAACGGGTTTAGCTCGGGGTTTAAGACTAACCAATTCATCTATTGACCTCCATGATTGAATGTATATATTTAGATTAAGTGACTTGTACATAAAGAATGTGACCAGATTATTAATTCCTGTGCATCATTTGGGTACTTAAGGTTCCCTGTTTCAGTATTTATTTGCTTGTGTGCATTCTTACATCATGGGTATGCTGTGTGTTTTTCCCACTAGCTTGTGTTGTGTTGCTCCAATTCTTTGGTATTTTGATCGAAGTGGTTTGCTTTGTGTCATCTGGTATTACGCATTGGGGTGGCGCGTGTTTGGTTGGTTGTTTGTTTGCCTATCTCCCTGCAATGATGACGTGGATCCCAGGGGTGGATCCTATGTAAGGGATAGGCGTTTGTTTACGTTTTACTGACTAGCCAATTGGAGCTGTCCTGTCACGGAACACTGACGTTGGGCCCCGATCAACATTGGAGAAGTATGGTTCCGGTGATGACATGGGGTCGTGCGGTCGATTTGTGCTTTGCACATCTGATCCTCTTATCCCCATCTGCAGCGGGGCGCTGTTCACCCGCGAACTGGTTTGGTTTCATTGTGGGAGCACTCGGTGATGAAAAGTACTGGGATAACTAAAGTTGTGTTTAGGATTGTTACTATTATCCCTGTTCCATGCTTTTGTCTGTAACAATGATGTTTATATATATACATTGTTTATTATCACATTTGCCAACAACTAATGAACTGGATTGGGTAGGGGGAGGTGGGTGTGCGTGTGTCTAAATATGTTACTGATTGGTTAATTGGCTGGAGGGTGTGTAACTCCAACTCCAATCAGTCTTGAAGCTAAGTATTTTAAATCTTTGTTTGATCACTTGTGTTTTAAGAGGCTATGAGTAAGGCTCACGCCGAAACGCGTTAGCCGCTGTTCTGTCATTTAGCTCATTCTTTTTCATGCACTTTCATCTCTGTATTGGGTTTATTATCATTTTAAGAGGGACGTTTCCCTGAACATATTTTCTGCTATTTTTTGTACCCTGTCCTTGTTTCTCTATTAAACTATTGTGCAACGGCCATCCCCAGGTGCTCCTGTGTTTTCTTATGTGTTTCAGGTATATGTAGTCAAGCCTAATGTATGAGTTTTGTGTAGCAGAGTAAAAGGTGGTGTCTGTAGTTGATCCATAAAGCGTGTGCCATGTGTCCAAAAGCGTGTGTGGTACAAATGATTCTTGGATTGCTTTAACAATGCGATTATGTCTATGGTGTTTCGGAGTTAGGTGTTTGTGCTGAGAGGGTTGGATTGGAGTCATGGTTATATTAAAATCCCCCGCTAAAATAATTTTAGTTTGTGACCATTCTGTCAGTAAGTGAGCAATGTGGGCAAAAAAGTCATGTTGGTTATCATTGGGGGCGTAAACGTTACATAGGGTTATCTCAGAGTCGTGGATGCGTCCTCTTAGTATCAAATATCTACCTTCAGGATCTGCCAGTGTGCTAATGTGAGAAAATCCGATTGAGGAGTGAATTTAATGGATACCCCGCGGGTTTTATTGGGCGCAGTGGCATGATAATGTGTACTAAACTGCTTGGTCCAATATTTAGGCAAATTATTCTTAAGGAAATGTGTTTCCTGTAAGAACACCAGGTTAGCGTTTAAGGTCCTATATTGATTCATTGCAAGTCTTCATTTGATGTCAGTATTTAGGCCTCGAACATTATGGGATACCAGTCTAATTTTACTATTCATAGGCATATGTGGTGGTCTGCAATTCTAAGTGTATCATGTGTATTATAAGTATGTCACTCACGTAGTGAGTCAACTTACCCCGGAGATCTCGAGATGACACGATGTGTTGCTTCTTGGGAGCCTTTGTCTTGGAGGGATCGCTGAGAGGGGGGGAGAGGAAGAAAAAAACAGGGAACAAACAACATATTGTCAAACAATTAACCGTTAATCGGTCCCCACTAAGGGGACAACTCAACAATGCCTGAAAACATTTTAACAAACAAGTGATTTCCACTTAAACTTAAGTATTGGGGAACAACTTTTTGTCCCTTTTAAATGTCAATGTGGTGAGCCTTGCCGCAGAATGTACTCATTTCCTGGTCAATCCCTTCCAGTGATATTAAGAAGGTCATCTGCCTGCGGCATGGTATCTAGGGTGACCAGTTCAGCTAAGTATCGGGGGTAATTCCCCCCACATAAACAGTTATATATGAAAGGAGAAGAAAAAAGAAAAAAGCAAGTGGGGGGAGTAAGTCATCATACCTCGGAAAAGTCCTGGTGATGTCCTCAAACCTTATAATTGTGGGAGGACGTATCCAAAAGAAAGGAGAGGGAGATCAAAAAGTCCAGTGAAGAGAGATTAAGAAAAGAAAAAAGGGGATTATTCACGTCAGATCATCTCTGGCTTCGCTCATTTTTTGCTTCTTGTAGCTGACCTTTTGCCAGGTCTTCTGGGTGATGGAGCCTGTGGATTTATCTCTCCGTGGGGTTGGTGAGTGTTGTTCTGGGGGAGTCGGGAGATCTGGGGGTTCCAAGCCCAATATAGTGCACACCTCTGGAATATCCTCCTGGTTTTTGATGTTAATGGTTTTGGAGTCTTTGAGGATACTTAGGACAAAGGGAAATCCCCATCTATAAGGGATTTGTTGTTTGCGGAGAATAGTAGTTAATGGTTTCAGTGAACTTCTCCGTTGTAAGGTCCGTAGACTCAAGTCCTGAAAGAATTGCACTACATTGCCCTGAAACTTAAAGGTTGGTTCTTTCTGGAGGCTTGCAGTATCTTCTCTTTATCAGGAAAGAAGGTCAATTTAACTATCACATCCCTTGGGGGAATACCATTTTTGGCTTTGGCTTTAAGAGCTCTATGAGCCCTTTCCACATGAAATGTATAATCAGGAGCAGACCCTGTTATTTGACTGAAAAGTTGCGCAATATATGCTGGAATGTCCTTAGATGCTACATCCTCTGGGATTCCCTTTAATCTGACATTATTCCGCCTGCTCCTGTTCTCTAAGTCCTCCATTTTGTCTTGTATTTCCTGGAGAAGCTGTTGTTGGTCAGACACTGTTTGTGTTATCTCATCTACATTCTCCACCATTGCATCCTTCTGGTCTTCCAGAATGTCAATTCTATTACCCATATCAGTAAGATCAGATTTAATTTCAGCAAGAGTTGATGTCACTGATGTGTGGATGGAGTCTATCTTCTGCCATAATTTCTCAAAATTGTCCGTCAGATCCTTCTTGGATACCAGGTGTTGTAGGTCTGCTTTTGTAATAGGGGGTTGGTTGACAGTGGTTGGAGGTGAGGATTGAATAGTGTCATCTCCCTCTGCCATGTCTCTGATGGTTTTGGATGGTTGAGAAGCTTTGAAAAAGGAGGACACCGTAGAGGGCGTGCTTGGGTTTGTTATCTTCTCCCCTTTCCCTCCTCTTCTTGTAGTCATTATTTCACAGGTTATTGTGGCTATGGAGTGTAAACTATATTTCCTCCCCTCTACTCCCCCATGTGGGATGTTTAATACAGAAGGTTTGAGGTAATTTCAAATATTAGTGAGGTATGTGCTATTGAAACTTCTTCTCTTCCACAACAGGCATGGTTCTGCTAAGGCTCTTTTGTAGTATATGAAGAGACATTTGTCCCCTCACTTTGTATTCATCAATTACATATTGCCAGGTTGGATTGTACAGCTGTATTTAGGACTCTCCTCCAGCAATCACCTCTTATTTGTATGGCTCTTTATCAGGGTTCGGGCCAGTAGGTAGACCAAGTTCCCACACACTCTCCCCAGGGAAGTTGCCTTCACAAGGCGATCACGGGAAGGGAAAATGGGGTTTGACCCACCGTCCGCTGGGGCGGCAGGAAAGGGGGGGGGGGAGTGTGTTTCCTCAGATCTGAGATCAAGCAGCACAAAGCAAACTGTCAGGTGGCTTTCTGGGGTAGTTATAGATAGTCTCTAGCGTTCAAGAGCCCCAAAACCTCTGCAGATAGATCTTGTATATGCACAGTGAAAGTTACACTCCGTTCTCCAGTTGCTGCGTCTGTTTGTAGTTTAATATAAGTTATTTCCCTTATTGTGGTTCTGTCTTGAAGTTCACTACAATATCTTTTTATAATAATGTATAAAGGTTGTGGGATCCAACAAGCAGAAGGGAGATGTCTCTAATTTGTGCGCTTAGTGTAAAGAGTTAGAACCATGCGGCTAGCTTGTCACAGTCCATATATTGCCTTTCCTAATTTAAAGCCACAGGAATCTATCAGCTTGTTCCCTCGGTGTCATCAACCATTGTGTGCACTAATGGGCTGGTTTTTCTCAGCAATATATATTTTTTAAAAAAGGAAGAAGTGTACAGGGGTGTCTCTAAGATGGCGTCTGTTCGCGCCCTTGGCCCCCTCCCCGCGTGGCTCAGACAACAGTGCAATTCCCCAGCTCGGGTCTTCCCATCTTTAACCTCTTGCAGTTCACTGAGCTACTGGGATTGCCGATGAGGCAGAACCCCACGGGATTGTTGGCTTGCTGTTAGGGGTAAGTATATCATTAAGTGCGGTATGGAGGGAATAAATATGGCGGGTGTTTTGCGTCCAGAAGTGTTTGCGTTATGTAAAGAGGAGACCTCTACCGTTACCTGAGATTCTGTTCCCCAAAAATGTAGCTCCAGGTCTAGAACAAGTCCGGTAGGCTCCGACAAAGGCAGGGGTGTAGATTGAGTGGTCAGGTTAATGGCGCCTCCGTTTAGCAATGTGGGGCTGCAGTGTTACAGGCCCCGACCATGGCAGAAGTCCGTTATTCTCCTGCAGAAGTGTTTAGGTGACTCCGGTGTGGTGCCCCGACCCTCCGGAGTTAGGCAGCAGAGGGTTGATCGTTCTCCATGCAGGGGTAATTCCGTTGTACACACCGGTTCTTAAAGAATTAGGTCTCAGGGACAGCTCTCTCTGTTGCAGGGTGGTAAAAGGAGACAAGTGCGATGTCTTGGCTGTCTCTTTATGCTGTATGTCTCCAGAAGTCTTTAACCCTACTTGATCCTCTGTGTTTGGGTTAAAAAATTTTATATGTTAAGCTTAAATCATATAATAATTCAAGTTATAGCAGAGAGCTCTCTCCAGAGACGTCTTCCCTGCTTGGCAGCTAACTCCGCCCCCATTTTGTGATATATTTAAAGGGACACTGAACCCAATTTTTTTTTATTTTAAATGATTTTTATTGAAGTCGTACAGAGATAAATTGCAGCTGCAGAGGAATATAGGTAGACATATCCCATGAGCTCATACAGTGTGACAACTTCAGTTTGGTCTTCCATTTAGACATAAGGGGAAAAGGGGACAGAAGGGAACAAGAATCTTATACAATATAAATAAGCTGTGACATATTCATACAACCATATAGAGGGACCTCTAAATATACATCAAACACATAGATATTAGTTAGATCTAAATTGAACTCTACTTATTCTTCTGGGTTACAGTGCTAACAAGAGAAAAACAGTTATGTCAGCGTATCTGGGATATATGCTCCAAGAGAAAAATTATATCTAGGATACAATCTCGCTTTCCTATATAACAATAGTGTCTTTTTTCTAATGAAATAATATGGTTCATTTCTACTTCCCATTGAGCAAATGTGGGTACTGCCATTCGTTTCCAAAGTCTGGGGATTAGATGTTTCGCACTAGTTATCATTAGCTGTAATAGTTTAGTGCGATATGCACATCTTAAGTTAGGGAGGTGGCTGAGCAATATAATAGACGCTGAGAGTGAAAGATTTGTACTTAAAGTGCAATTAATACACTCCTCTACTTGGAGCCAGTAATTTTTCAAAGTGGGACATGTCCACCAAATATGGGAATGCGTTCCAATTTCTCCACATCGTCTCCAACTACTGGAGTTAGCACCTGGGAATATCTCAGAAATTCTATGGGGGGTAAGGTACCAGCGTGCAAGGATTTTATAGTTAAGTTCAGATAGGATCAGGGAGACTGATGAGGAGTGGGTCAATCTAAATCCTCTTTTCCAACTGACCTCAGTCAGAGGAGTCTGGAGTTCTAGTTCCCATTTGGAGATGAATGTGGGTTTAGTATGTGGGAACGAGTTCCTTAGAAACCCGTATGTCAATGAAAGATGGGCTCTTTTAGCAACTTGATTTGTGTAGATTTTTTCAGTGTTAATTCTCTAAGTATATCTAGTTTATGCGGGCTATCATTGATGACCTGGCGAATTTGCAGGTATGAAAAACAACTATGGAATGGTGATCCTAATACATCTCTAAGTTCTATTCTTTCCTTCACCTGGGAGGAGTCAATGAAAAGAAATAAAGACAGATTTCCATATAAATTATATATATATATAATATATATTTCCTGAATCATGTCTAAATTGAGTATGTTAAAAAAATAGGTTATGGCCTAGCAATGTTGTCATGGGTTAGACTGGTTTGTTAGGGCAGTGAATGAGTGAGTCCCATATCTCCAGTGTAGACTTGATGTGTCTGCTACTTGTAATATGCTTGGGTCTAATAAGCTTGGGGATCCAGCAAATATCTCTCATGTGTTGTAATTGTAGTAAATTTGCTTCAATTTGAATCCATATTTTAGCTGGATTACCATGGTTCCAGGCTATTATCTGTGTAAGATGCGTTGCTTTAAAGTAGTTTGCTAGATTAGGCACATTTAACCCTTCATCCTCTTTTCGAAGGTAGAGGGTATTACGCGCCACTCTTGGTTTTTTATAGGACCACATAAAATATTCCAACATCCTTTGTTGTGTTGCTAAGTATTGGCGCGGTATTGGGATAGGAAGTGTCTGAAAAATGTATACATATTTGGGAATAATCATCATTTTTATTGTATTTATCCGCCCTATCCAGGAAAGGTGACCTTGTCTATGCGATTTTTCTAGCAGGGAGTGAACATTAGTTTGAAGTGTTACATAGTTTGCTTGAAATAAGTCTTGTGGGTCTTTAGGGATGTTCAGTCCCAAATATCTAAGGGAGTGTGTGAGAGCATGTAATTTTAAGCAACTTTCTAATTTACTCCTATTGTCATTTTTTTTATTCTCTTGGTATCCTTATTTGAAATGCAAGAATGTAAGTTTAGATGCCGGCCCATTTTTGGTGAATAACCTGGGTTATTCTTGCTGATTGGTGGATAAATTCATCCACCAATAAAAAAGTGCTTTCCAGAGGTCTGAACCAAAAAAGAAGCTTAGATGCCTTCTTTTTCAAATAAATATAGCAAGTGAACAAAGAAAAAATAATAAGAGTAAAATAGAAAGTTGCTTAAAATTGCATGCTCTCTCTGAATCACGAAAGAAAAAAATGTGTCCCTTTAATCATTTCTGATGGACTTGAAAGAAAAGGAAAAAAAAAACTTTAGTTTTTCTTTAATAAAAAAAAAAAATACAAATTAAGGCATCAGGTGAAAAGCAAATTTTAACAAAACTCTGAATATCTAGTAGAAAAAAATCAAATGACTTGCAGTGAAGGTGTCAATAAGCCTGTGTAATATGTAGCAAAACTAAATAAATAAATAAACGTTTATCAGGAGAGAGCTGTTTGCTGTACACATGAGCTGCACTGAATGTAAAAATAAAAGCATGACTTGTTGGAGGCGTTTTTTCTGCATCTAATCATCAAGCCCTTGTTTTTAATGGAATATTTATATGAGTCTAAATAATGTTTCATATTGTGTTGAATTAAAAACAATACATTTGGCTCAAAATGAAAATCTAAAAAAAGAAAAAAGATATTGGTTGAAATCAGTGTATGAACGTTTGCACATCTTTTACTTTTTCACTTTTGCTATGATTATTATCATCTTGTTTGTTTGTTTTCTTAGGAAAAGAAATGCAAAAGCAATACTTAACTAACGACAATATTGTTTAACTATTTCCTTTTTGTATCCTGTAACAGAAAACAAAATAACCAAAAACAAGACAACGTAAAAAGACTGGTTTCTAAACGTGTTACCAGTAAAGGTAAGAAAACAAAGTGTATAAATAACAATATACACATAAAGAAGGCATCTTTTAAGGATTAATGCTACAAACAAATGCATCATGCAAGCAAGATTTTTATAGAAGTTCAATAAAAAGATAGAAGTTCAATAAAAAGATAGAAGTTCAATAAAAAGATAGAAGTTCAATAAAAAGATAGAAGTTCAATAAAAAGATAGAAGTTCAATAAAAAGATAGAAGTTCAATAAAAAGATAGAAGTTCAATAAAAAGATAGAAGTTCAATAAAAAGATAGAAGTTCAATAAAAAGATAGAAGTTCAATAAAAAAACACTGTGTTAAAGGGACATGAAACCCAATTTTTAATGATTAAGGTGGAGCATACAACGTTAAACAACTTTCCAATTTACTTCTATTATCAAATTTGCTACATTCCTTTGTTGAAGAAGCTACTACTCAAAGCTACCTGAACACATCGGATGAGCCAAAGACAAGATGCTTATATGTGCAGCCACCAATCATCAGCTAGCTCCAGTAGTGCATTGCTGCTCCTGAGCCTACCTAGGTTTGCTTTTAAAAAAACAGATAATGAAGCAAATTAGTTAAAGAGACATTCCACCCAAAATTGAAATCCACATGGAAGCATTTTGGTTTTGAATAGAAGCAATTTTGTTATATATATGTATTAGCAAAAATGATTTTAATAAAATCTATAGCTATTTCAAAAGTGTATTTAAGTATGCCCCATGCACTAGCATTTTAAACACAGCACTTGCCTAAGGTACTTGTATCATCTGGTAATGACTCAGTTTGTTAATTATTACTTATGGTAATTATGTATATAGAAAAGGGGTACATTTTATGAAATATTTTTGTAAGCTTATTTAACTATTTAATTAAGGTATTAGTGCTTTAATGAGACATAACAACATTGTGTGATAGACAAGACAAATGTAATCTTGTTGAAGATTTTCAGAGCCTGTTTTCAAACTGATTTTTCATTTCATAGTGTGATTTTAATTACCAGTATTCTGATCCGGAGAACAGTGCTACATATAGTATGACTTGATGAAAGAAAACAACTCAATGTACAATAATGTTATCCAAAAGCTCAAGTGTATTTCTTCAAAACTGACTCACCTAAGAAATCCTCCAGTGACTGGCTACATATAAAAGTCTAGACTAGATGATTCTATTTTTTTTTTAAATATTAAAATTGCCACATCAGCATTATATTTTGGCTGGGTAGATTCAGTATGTATCTATACCTTATTAATAAACAAAAACACAAATATGCTAATATGCTAATATACTGAAAGAAAGTTCTCAGCCTAATAAGTCCTTAAGAAAAAATGTCCTTTTTAAGGTCTAGTGTCCGGTACTTATAAGCCTTAGTAGTATAACAATATTGCAGATGTCTTAATAATTGGTCCCAAAGGTAAAAGCAGGTAAGTCAGTACTTATCTTTCCCCAATGGGCGGGTTCAGAAAGCACGGAACAGCTTACAAGTATATTGGAGTGTCCTCTTCCTCCTTAATGCCAAGAGCAAGTAGGTGTATAATAAGGAACAACTTCTGCCAGCTAAATCCGTTAGGTGAGGAAGCCCTCAGGTCTCAGCAGCAGGAATGGTCCCAAGTAGGCTTGCTTCTCAGCGCCACTGTGGGCACAGCGTTCCAACGTGGATCCTAGAACGCTAGGCCAGAGTGCTGTCATCAACAAGTATCCGTGCCTGTGATAGGCTAGGGAGGTGGGGTTGTCCCAGGTTTTTTTAAATAACTTTAATAAGTGTATATGTACATGTATAACTTGTATGATAGTATCCATTGTAAAAAAAAGGATTTTTTCAGAAATAGAAGTAGCACAGAGACTTGGAGTGGATGCGCAGTCCTGATTTAAAGTAAAAGTCAATTCTAGCATTGTACAAACGCTAAGATTAACTATTGAAACAAATGAAGGGGACTTTCATTCATGAAGTATAAGAAAGCTCCTTTATTTGTTTCAACCGATCGCCGTTCTTATCTTCTACAACAGCCAACGGCTAAAAAATGTTTTGCTAAGAGGTGACGTTTTCACCTGTTAGTCAAAGCTGTGCAGTAAATCTGGCTCCCATGGGCGCCAAGCTGGATTTACTGCACGGCTATTGGCTATGCGGTGAAAACTTCACCTCTTAGCAAAACATTTTTTGGGCCGTGGGCTGCTGTAGCAGCTAAGAATGGCGATCAGTTGGTTTATATTTTGTTGCTGGTCTGCTCTGTTTTTCTTTCTGCTTATGTTTTCTGTGTTACATTTAGGCTCATTGCCATCATTTTCTTTTCTTTGGGCTTATGCTCTACTGATGCTTTTTAGTTCGTTGTGGGACATATTTAATCTAATTATTTCTCATCTGATTGCCCGTATTACTTGTTCTATTATCTTTTCCACTATCCCCCTTTTTTTTTTTTGCTTCTGTTTATTTGGGTTGCTATGGCAACCTGTGTGATATACTATGCATTTAGTTTGTCTTAGCTTTCTCTGTATTATATTTATTTGTTGTATTTCATTTTCTGTGCTTTCTCTTTTTCTATGCAAGAAATGTGTATGGTGTTAACTAGATGTCAGACCTAGTAAGCTCACAATGCTACCCCAATTCTGATATTCTCCCAGTATCAGATGTTTTGCTTGAATTCCAAGTGGGGGTGGGGAGCGCTAAAAATAGCTGTGAGTAGGACTTTTATTTAATGATAATTAATTGTACTATCTATTTGTGTCACAATATTGTGCCTTTAAAATTCGTTCTGTACTTAAATCCTTCTTTGTAGTGTCTATTTAATAATAATTAATCCTTTTCCATTTATATGATCTTGTTTTAAATGTGATGACTAAGAACTTCTATTGGTAACTAATGAAAAGCCTTTCAATAAATGTGCTTTGAAAACCTTCTATATATTCGTGATGGTGTATGCAAAATTGGGATATTTTATCCCTTCATATACAAATTAACACCTTTCCATGCAGTACCAGTGTATATGCAATGGAATTATCTATTCAGTGATAATAGTATTTTGGTGTGATAACTAAAACTTATGTTGGTGACTGATATACAATCGTGCTTGTGAAATCTTCTATACACTTGTGATGCTTATGGTATAAGTATACACATCTGGGGTATATTTTTCCTTTATCCAAAAATTAACACTCTTCTATATAATAGTTAAAAATGGGATATGTTATCCCTGCTTCTGTAAGAAATAACGCTAGATGTATATATATTCAAAAATAGTTTACTTACATATATATAATAAAAATAACAAAAATAAAATGATAAAATCTGTTGGTTGCATATATTACTATAAGATATATGGAATGAAAAATCTTGCACAGATAAAGCGTTGTTTGTTGTATAAATGAAGTAGACACAGATTCCTTTTTAAGTACACGGGTTGTTCTATTTTAAACCCTGTGTTATGCTCTGTGTCTCACAATTTCAAAACATTCGTATCTTGTAGTTCAAAACATTCGTATAAAAATATGCGTATATACAATATCTTATATAAAACTTCCTATATAAAAGTTCTTATGTAAATATTTGCCTCCTGTAGGGAACAGCTTCAGGTGTTGAACAATGTATCTTAGTATTGTATCGGAACACTGCTATTTTTCCGGAACACACTGTCTCATATGTACATATGTTTATATATTTTGAAGTATATTTTTAGTCTTTTGGAGTTGTATATAAAGTTCACTTAATCTGTTACAAAGTTGTGGCCACAACTATAATTCTTGAGTAGGTTTGAATTATTTATAGTTCACTCGATTATCCCAAAATTTTGGTATCATTGGATAACGATAGTGTTGAATCACAATAGTGTTGCACTCCCCCTAACCGGACCTCCGATTGTTCTTACCTCGTTGTGAGAGGAATCTTTTTCAGATCAGCGTCTCTCCGTTTGATAGTTCCCGGCGGCTTACTTCCTATCCCTGTGTTTGACGTTGTACGTTCCACGTGACTGTTGTGAGGCCAATCGGGTAACCGGTTTGTGGGGGGAGTGTGCCTATTCAGTATCTTTGGTTCTCTGGAGCCTTTTTAATCCACACAGGATTGTCTGTCTACGCGTTTCAGCGTTCTCTTGCGCCTTTATCAAGACTTATGTTATTAGTGTGTATTTCAGCTCTATTTATGGTTCCGGTCCAGCAGTGAAACTCCTCCCATTTCGTTCAAAGCTTAATCTCCCTTATATCTTTATGTTAATGAATGTATTTTGGCATTCTCGTTATTCTAAAATTACCGTTATTTCTAAACATTTATAAAAACATTTTGTATTTCAATTTTACTCAGTTGTCTGTTTATATAGGGTACATTTATCTAATGTTAATAAGATCAATTATAATACTATATTTGTGGATACATAAGTTTCATGCTATATCAATGTTTATGATTGTTTCACTTATTGATGTGTTATAGTTTATCTCTATAACATCTGTGTAAGACGTGTTATAGTCTCATATTCTACAAAATTATCTAAAATTAAAATGAGAAGAAAGATATATCGAAATAATTGGAATGTAAAAAAAGATTATATTTTGAAAATAAAATAAGGTGAAAAAATTAAAGTGAAAAAATCGGGTGTGTTTTGTGAATATAATTCTATTCTATAAAATTTGTGTCTTAGGTAGTTATTTTTAGAATGTTGGTTGGTTTAGGTGTGCACTACTCCAACTATAGCTGTATGATTAAAATATTTATGGATTGATTATACATAAAGATGGAGTGTAGTCATTCAAGTGTTCATGTATTTTATCCTAGAGTAGTTTGTGTATCTAAATTTAAGTTTGTATAACTAAATGGTTATTGTTTGTACATCTGTACATGTTATTCTCATTTAAATAAATGGGTTGAGGTCTAATTCAGCGTTTAGGCCATTAGGGGTTAGTGTATTAAACTTAAAGATTAATTCTGCTTCTTTTAATAGCATAAGTTTTTCTATATTTCCTCCTCTTTTGTCTGATACTTTTTTATACCCCAATATTTGAAGCCTGACATGCACTACCACATACATTGTGTATTTACTGAATTGCACGTGTGGTTTATTTTATGTCGGAAAGACTTCTGATGATCTCCGTACCCGAATGGCGAACCATTGCTCAGCCATTTGGACGGCCATCAGTAAAGGATCCTCGGAGCAACCGGTGGAATGGCACTTTCAAGAATTACAGCACAAAGGGACCGACCTTAAGTACACGATCATTAATCATATTCCTCCTATGAGCAGAGGAGGCGATCGCAACAAACTGCTATTACAGAGAGAGGCAAAAGGACTTTTCATCTCGAGACACTGATTCCTAAGGGACTTAACACCCATCTTGATTGGAAGGCTTTTCTGTAACTTGTACCATGGACTCATTTAAGATCCATAATCTGTTGCCCTAATTTTATTGAGATCCACTGTTTATTTTTAATTTTTTGTTTTTATATTTATTTTGGTCATTCTTTGATTTTGTTGTTGTGTTTTGTGTTTTTGGTTTTCTGTTTTCATGTTTGTTTTTGTTTCTGTTCTTGTGTCTTTGTAATTTTTTTGTTTTTTATGGTTTGTTGGTTTATATTTTGTCGCTGGTCTGCTCTGTATTTCTTTCTGCTTATGTTTTCTGTGTTACATTTAGGCTCATTGCCATCATTTTCTTTTCTTTGGGCTTATGCTCTACTGATGCTCTTTAGTTTGTTGTGGGACATATTTAATCTAATTATTTCTCATCTGATTGCCCGTATTACTTTTATTATCTTTTATTATCTTTTCCACTATCCCCTTTTTTTTTTTTTGCTTCTGTTTATTTGGGTTGCTATGGCAACCTGTGTGATATACTATGCATTTAGTTCATGTTAGCTTTCTCTGTATTATATTTATTTGTTGTATTTCATTTTCTGTGCTTTCTCTTTTTTCTATGTCAGGGCATCTTAGGGTTATGCCATTAGTTTAGTATCTAACCTAAGCCCTTTCTTGTTGTCGATTTTAGGAGTTCCTCCTACTTCAGCGTTGTTTGGTTGCTATGGCTACCCGTGATATGCTTTTCTAATTATAGGTTTGGCTCATGCTAGAGAAAGCCCTACAAGTGTCTATCATTTGAAAGATTGATGCCTGTTCATATGAATTGCACGGATTCTGCCATTTCTCTTGGTAATCATATTTGGTTCTTTTGTTTTACATGGTTGCTACAGCAACCGGTTTTAGAGATCGGATACGATGCATGCATTTTCATATTGTCTATATGGAAGACATACTACAAGTCTGTAGTGCAGATTCCTTTTGATTGGTCAGATTTGTATTATGCATATGTTATATTTATTTTCACATTATTTAGTTTTTACGTCGGCACACGCTGCCCTGGATGATGACACCAGTGTTTGGGGAGTGTCTACCTAGGAGAACTTGGTGTCGAGCTGTTGTCACTCTGGGTTATAAGTTCGGTGGTGGGTAAGTTATACTGTACACATTTTGTCTGAGGATGGATCTTATTGATCCGAAAAAGCTCACAAATAAAGTGAATACATCTACTGATGAAATGCCTTTGGAGTGCGCTTTCTCTACTTTGGTCTATACTTGTTTTTGCTACACCCAAGGTTGCTGTATATTGATATCTGGAGTGCACACTGTCTAAACGTGTATATATATATATATATATATATATATATATATATATATATATACAAATGAACAAGAATAAAAAGACCCTTATTTTTCCAGCACTTTATATATACTGTTTCAACACAGCTATCCTTTTAACAGGATTATTACAGCAAACCAGAAATCACTCACTAGACAGCCTGTTTCGTTCTTTTTGGGACTCATCAATAGGAGATAGATTTCTGGTTGCTGCATTGATAAAGTTATTTTCAAGGTTAAACCAAAATTCATTAAAATTATGAGGGCACATAAAAAACTGAAATTAAAATCCTCCATGCCACAAAATTAAATCAATGTAAATATTTGCATAGGAAATATTAGCTGTGTTAAAACAGTATTATTTTGAAGCAAAAAAACTGAGAATTTGCATATCTAATTTGCATAAATTACCCAGAATTCTCTTGTGCATTGGTAACATTGTATATGAGTTATTTCTGGGGAAAAGCAAGCGGGGATACTTGCCTAGATGGGCTAATTTTCTATGCAAATATTTACATTGATTCAATTTTGAGACATGGAGGATTTTAATTTCAGTTTTTTTTATCTCCCCCCATAATTTTAATGAATTTTGGTTTAACCTTGAAAATAGTTTTATCAATGCAGCAACCAGAAATCTATCTCCTAGTGATGAGTTCCAAAAAGAATGAAACAGGCTGTCTAGTGAGTGGTTTCTGGTTTGCTGTAATAATCCTGTTAAAAGGACAGCTGTGTTAAAACAGTATTATTTGAAAGCAAAAAACTGAGAATTTGCATATCTAATTTACATAACTTACCCAGAATTCTCTTGTGCATTGGTAACATTGTATATGAGTTATTTCTGGGGAAAAGCAAGCGGGGATACTTGCCTAGATGTGCTAATTTTCTATGCAAATATTTACATTAATTTAATTTTGAGACATGGAGGATTTTAATTTCAGTTTTTTATCTCCCCCCATAATTTTAATGAATTTTGGTTTAACCTTGAAAATAGCTTTATCAATGCATCAACCAGAAATCTATCTCCTACTGATGAGTTCCAAAAAGAATGAAACAGGCTGTCTAGTGAGTGATTTCTGGTTTGCTGTAATAATCCTGTTAAAAGGACAGCTGTGTTAAAACAGTATTATTTGAAAGAAAAAAACTGAGAATTTCCATATCTAATTTGCATAACTTACCCAGAATTCTCTTGTGCATTGGTAACATTGTATATGAGTTATTTCTGGGGAAAAGCAAGCGGGGATACTTGCCTAGATGGGCTAATTTTCTATGCAAATATTTACATTGATTCAATTTTGAGACATGGAGGATTTTAATTTCAGTTTTTTTTATCTCCCCCCATAATTTTAATGAATTTTGGTTTAACCTTGAAAATAGTTTTATCAATGCAGCAACCAGAAATCTATCTCCTAGTGATGAGTTCCAAAAAGAATGAAACAGGCTGTCTAGTGAGTGGTTTCTGGTTTGCTGTAATAATCCTGTTAAAAGGACAGCTGTGTTAAAACAGTATTATTTGAAAGCAAAAAACTGAGAATTTGCATATCTAATTTACATAACTTACCCAGAATTCTCTTGTGCATTGGTAACATTGTATATGAGTTATTTCTGGGGAAAAGCAAGCGGGGATACTTGCCTAGATGTGCTAATTTTCTATGCAAATATTTACATTAATTTAATTTTGAGACATGGAGGATTTTAATTTCAGTTTTTTATCTCCCCCCATAATTTTAATGAATTTTGGTTTAACCTTGAAAATAGCTTTATCAATGCATCAACCAGAAATCTATCTCCTACTGATGAGTTCCAAAAAGAATGAAACAGGCTGTCTAGTGAGTGATTTCTGGTTTGCTGTAATAATCCTGTTAAAAGGATAGCTGTGTTAAAACAGTATTATTTTGAAGCAAAAAACTGAGAATTTGCATAACTTACCCAGAATTCTCTTGTGCATTGGTAACATTGTATACGAGTTATTTCTGGGGAAAAGCAAGCGGAATACTTGCCTAGATGTGCTAATTTCCTATGCAAATATTTACATTGATTTAATTTTGAGGCATGGAGGATTTTAATTTCAGTTTTTTTATCTCCCCCCATAATTTTAATGAATTTTGGTTTAACCTTGAAAATAGCTTTATCAATGCATCAACCAGAAATCTATCTCCTACTGATGAGTTCCAAAAAGAACAAAACAGACTGTCTAGTGAGTGATTTCTGGTTTGCTGTAATAATCCTGTTAAAAGGATAGCTGTGTTAAAACAGTATTATTTTGAAGCAAAAAACTGAGAAGTTGCATATCTAATTTGCATAACTTACCCAGAATTCTCTTGTGCATTGGTAACATTGTATATGAGTTATTTCTGGGGAAAAGCAAGCGGGGATACTTGCCTAGATGTGCTAATTTCCTATGCAAATATTTACATTTAGGAAAAAAAGAAAAAGCGCATCCTCCGATTCAAGTGATAGAATTTATTGACAACAAAATAAGCGCTAACAATATGCACTTACAAGATTATAAATGAATTGAACCTGTAGAGTAACCTTTCCAGCTGCCGCTGAAAGAGACTGTCTTAAGTTTCCTCCCACAAACACCGCTCACACCTGCACTCCTGCTGTCTCAGTATGCGGTTCTTTTTTACCCTGAAATGTCATCCAAGTCTGTGACGGGTAACAGCGGGTTTGGTCGGTTGTAAAGACAGAGTTCCTTATCCGAAGTTTGATGAGAATGTTGGTCCTTGATCGGAGGATGCGCTTTTTCTTTTTTTCCAAGATTTCTGCATTTTTCATCTGAAGCACAAGAGGCAACAGATCAAAGAGCAGCACCCGACACAAGCTTACTTAACATTGGAAACTTTGCCTGCAGTGTGTAACACTTTATTGTGATCTACTAACAAGGAAAAAAAGGAACATAAACCTAAGGGAACTGTGACAAATTAACATCAATATTATATTAGTATTATCTGGACAGACCCAATTCGTTCCTTGGACATCAGGTTGTATATCTCCATAGCATAATAGCAAAATATAATATATGACATGAAAACAGGGTATATATGAGCTCTATCGAATTGTTATATACGAGCTTAGTTTTTAATATAATTAAGCCGGTTGTTTATATATATAGCTCTATATAGATAACTATCACCTTTGTTGTTTTTATTCTTTTACATTATTTTAGGATTCTGTGTGACTTACGTAGAGCGCCTATATATTTCTATTCTGTAAATATTTACATTTATTTAATTTTGAGACATGGAGGATTTTAATTTCTGTTTTTTATCTCCCCCCATCATTTTAATGAATTTTGGTTTAACCTTGAAAATAGCTTTATCAATGCAGCAACCAGAAATCTATCTCCTACTGATGAGTTCCAAAAAGAACGAAACAGGCTGTCTATTGAGTGATTTCTGGTTTGCTGTAATAATCCTGTTAAAAGGATAGCTGTGCTAAAACAGTATTATTTTGAAGCAAAAAAAATGAGAATTTGCATATCTAATTTGCATAACTTACCCAGAATTCTCTTGTGCATTGGTAATATGGTATATGAGTTATTTCTGGGGAAAAGCAAGCGGGGGTGCTTGCCTAGATGTGCTAATTTCCTATGCAAATATTTACATTGATTTATATATATAAATATATATATATATATATATATATATAAATATATATATATATATACGTTTAGACAGTGTGCCAGAAACTTTCAGAATAGGTGGGTATATCACAGGCTAAATCAAGAACTTCAAATGCATATAAGGGTAAAGAAAATACTTGTAAACAATGTAATACACTCCAGCAGGTAAAGTGGATCATTGGGAACAAATTAAAGGGGAGTAAACTGTCCCTTTAGGGAGGTGTATTGCAATAGGGATTGTGGTGGTTTAGGGGTTAATATAGTGTAGGGGGTTATTGTGAGGGGGTTGTGGCAGCTTAGGGTTGTGTAGATTTTATATTGCATTTTTTTCATTTAAAAAATATTGAATTAATGAACTTATTCATTATTTGTTTAATTTGTCCATGCTGTCATTCATTCGTTTGTGTGCCGAATGCACAAATTTGGTAATATTCAGATTTGTCCAAATGCACAAGTCTAATATTAACTTCTATTATTAAATGTATTTTAGTCTCTTTGTTGAAAAACAGGTAGGTATGCTCAGGAGTCTGTATGTGTTTAAAGCACTATATGGCAGCAGTTTGACAAGAATGCTTTTAACAATGTTATACCTTTTTCAAATGTACTAAATGTGGTACTCAAAAGCATTATTTTAAAACTGCTGCCGTATCATTCTCCAGACATATGAACACTACCTACCTAGTTATGCCCTTTAACAAAGAATTTCTTGAGAATTATGTAAATTTGATCATCAAAAACATTGGAAACCATTTTAAAATTGTATGTTTTATCTAAATTATGGAAGAAAAAAGTGGATGTGATATCCATGTAATATCCCCTTTAATCTAAACATGAAGAGAGAGAAGGAAGGACATTTGAGGGGAGTGATACTATGTAGTGTATATTTATCATAGCAAGGAGGTAAATTGAGTGAAGAGGACCTTGCAGTTAGAGGAGATACCTCATTAATATGTATATTGTGTCTGCTGGCTTTAGTAAGAGTTAGCGTAAATAGCGTGTTACAACAGGAGTATTGGAAGAACTTTCCCATTAAATGCCTGAGGCATCCTCATATCTATGGACAGATATCATATCTATGGACAGATATTTTTGGTATGTGGTTGATTCATAACCTACTAATTTCCTCTGGTTCAGCGAGTTCCAACAGTAGTTTGTGTGTACTAGGTGCAAAAAGGTATGCCCTGCCCAAGATTAAAAGAGTTAATTCAAAGATTAACTGCAGTTCAATAAAGATGCTGATATTAGTAACTAAATTAAGCTTTGGTAGTTCTATAGCTTCCTTTGCACATGTTAGATAACCAAATAGGTGTACTGCACGGCAGCTATCCAAGCTTATGATGCAAGACTAATTCACTATCTGATGTTTTTTAATGGATGAGGCAAAATGAAATGTACTTTTATTGTAAGTCTATGTTCTAATGTTTAGGTTTATCACATTATGATAGCGAATATCACATTTACTTAAACACGTTTAACATATCTTCTCAGTAGTGCTCATTTTCAGAGAGAAGTTTCCAACATTCTTGAAAAAAATAATCTGAGTACAATTAGACAGAGTTGAAATAAGGGCTGAGGTTATGTCAGTTTGTTCCTTCCTAACCTCAGCTTTTGTCTTCTGCAGAGAATGTAATCAGTTTATATAGAAAATGATGAAAGTTTCTGTCTTGTAAATATTTCATATGAAGGTAGCTAATGCAAATTCAACATAAGTTTAGGGGGGAAAAAAGTATTTTAGACAGCAGTGGAAACAATGACACAGTCAGGAACTGAGCATAACTTGGTAATATTATCATCAGTGTCTAGACAAGTTAACAACTAGCATCCAGACATGATTTTTGTTAGAAAAACCTCCAGGAACACAAGTTTGGGGGGGGGGGGGGAGACTGCTTATACAGCAGTTACAGTACACCATATCTCAATTCCTTTACAGATGTGTTTATGTTAGAAGTTTCGTTTTGTTTGAGGCAACAATTAAACAGATCAGGACTTGCCCAGCCTCCCAATTACTTTTCACAGAATCTCATGTCTAGGTCCTTAGTGTAACAGTATTAGATGATATCCTGACCCCCTATTATTTCATGTAGTCACTGTACCACATTAAAGGGATAGTCAACTCCAGAATTGTTATTGTTTTTAAAGATATATAATCCCTTTATTATCTATTCCCCAGTTTTGCATAATTAACACATTATATTAATATACTTTTTACCTCTGTGATTACCTTGTATCTAAGTCTCTGCAGACTGCCCCCTTATCTCAGTGCTATTAACAGAGGCATTCTAACCAATTAGTGCTGACTCTTTCATAACTCCACAGGAGTGAGCACAGTGTTATCTATATATACACCAATTAACTAGCACTGTCTTGCTGTGAAAGCGAATAAAATGTGCTTCGATAAATGAGGCCTGCAGGGATGTAGAAACAGGCAGAGATTTAGAGATTTTAAGGTTATAAATTATATAAGTATATCAATGTTGGCTGTGCAAACCTGGGGAATAACATTTTGGAGTAGACTGTCCCTTTAAAGGGACCGTAAACACCTTTAGATTTTTATGTTTTATTTTTATTTAATTTATTCATTTCAATAACAAATAAAGAATACATTTTAAACATTGGTCTCGTGGGTTGATAAAATAGTTCTAAGAAAATACAATGTTCACAATGTAAAGCATACAAATGAATGTGTTTTCTTATGAAATAAAAAATAAATAGCTTATAATATATTTCAGTACATTCCAACAAAAGGAGGAGACATACATTAAATAACAACAACATACTTATGGTTATAATGAACTAGTTTAAGGCTGTCCCAACACAGGTATTTGCCATCTTGATTCCCATATGAATGACATTTCATAATAAATATCTAGTTTGCTTCTGGATATGTAAAAGTATTTTTCCAGAGAGAGATAAAGCTTCTTGGGAGATCCAATGTTGTATAGTAGGGGGTACCTCTTGTTTCCATAGACTATGGATTGTTTAGAACTGTTAGGTACTACAGGAAGCAATTTAGTTTATGGTTTGGAATGAGATTTGGGGAGGACATTGAATAGGAAAACAATCGGGTCTAATGGTATATTACATCCCAGAAAGTAATTAATATCAGACCTTATGGTTCCCCAGAATGTATTTATTTTAGGGCAATCCCAACAAATATGAAAGAGTGTGCCTATGTGGCCACATTTCTATATATATTTAAGGCGCTCGGGCATTAAGTACCATCTGGTGAGGAGCTTGTAATTAGTTTCTAATAGTGTAGCAGAGTGAGATTTTGTTTGTACAAGTGAAAATAATATGCCATTCTTTAATTGGGAGCTGACACAGTAAACTCTTTTGCCAGGTGTGAGCATATGCATGTAAATTATTATTTGGTGGGTTAATTAAAATTGTGTATATAAGGGATAGTATGTGTTTGGTTGGCTTTGTCAAACTACGTAAGAGTTCAAGAGGCGTAAGTGGGTGTAACATATCAGATTTATGTATATTTGTATTTAAATAGTGTCATAACTGATGATAATGTAACCAACGTGAATAAAATCCTTTCCCTAAATCTTGGATTTGCTACAAAGAGAGTCATTTATTAGGCAGTTAATGAATAAATAGATAACAATCTATGTATATCCCTTTTATCTTGTGGTATATGATTCTGATGGGAGTTAGGGTGTTTATTGTAGAAGTTAGAGGGAAAAGGGATACTTGTCAGTTTATCGCATTTTTTGAGTAACCAATCACATGTATCACATGTATCTTGAATAATGGGAAAAGACGTTACTGAGAGAGATCTATGGGGGTATGATAGCCAACACATGAGTAGATCCAATGAGTTCATGTTCAATTAATCATCTTTAGATTTTTACGTACAATGTTTAGCAATATGTAGTAAAACAACTTTGCAAAATACTCATTTCATATTTATTTTCTCCTTTTTTTCAAATACTTTAGTTGGATTTTCTCAGCCTTTTAAGTAGCTGTGGTCCTGAGAGGGAACCTTGTCCATCCAGCATATGATAAATGGAGCCCATAGAGCTCAGTTTAAGAAGCACTCACTATGATTTACAATATAATGCATGTATTGCCTGAAGAAAGTGCAATTTCAGGGCTTTATCCACATCTTCAGACTTGCATCAACTTAAAAAAGTGTGTATTACCGAATTATTGAGTATAAATGGGTGGAGAATGTAGTGGCATAAGTATCTTTTCATACAGTTGGATATAATATTATTATATTTACTTTGATAGATGTTTTTAAATAGCAGGCGGGGCTTCTGGTCACCATGGCAATGGTGCATTGTGGCATGGTAATGACACCAGAGTTCTTCTTGTAGCAGTGTGGGTGTTGGTTTGGAGATCACTTATAAGTTATGTACAGTGTAAGTCTGAAGACGGGGTAAAACTCTGAAACAGGGTTTCAGGGTTTTACCTCGTTTATACAATAAAGGCATTGTTTATGCAATAAAGGCATTATTTAGACGTGCAAAAGCAGGCGGAGTATCGCTGGTCTGTTTTCCATAAAGAAAGGTAAGTATTTTTAAAAAAGAAGCTTCGTTTTAAAGTTTAATGAATGAAAGTGCCCCTGTTTTTAATAGTATTTTTAGATATCAGGCACTTATTCAATAAACTTTACAATCGTTTTAGTGGACTCAGGCAGTTAAACGCAGACAAGCCTGGGTGACAAGTCCATAGGGAAAATTACAAAACAAAATTATTAACACAACACATAGAAAGTCTGGCACTCTCTTGCAAGCACACAGACTAAAAGAAAAATGAAAGAGTAAGTTACAGCATTTGGCCAAATAGTAATAAGCCCAGGATCATGTCAAGGTGTCTTCCTCTTTGGGCCCCCAATCTACAGCCATACAATGCTGCCTTCAACCAAACACACTGAGATACAAACAAGGGTGACACAGGGCCTTTTTATTTTCCCTAGGCCAATACAAAACATGAAAATGGACTTTACCCTCAAGCCAGACTGGGTACACACAGTGGCGTCACTAGGGTTGGTGTCACCCGGTGCAGTAAGTTATGGTGTCACCCCCCTCTCCCAAGAAAGCAGACACACAAAAACACAGGCACACACACATACAAACAATCACACTCAGACACACTTAAAACACACTCAGACACACACAGAAAAACTCAGGCACACACATAGAAACACTAAGACACACATTCAGAAACACTCAGGCACACACATAGAAACACTAACACAGACACACAAACAAAAACACTTAGACACACACAAAAAAACACTCAGACACACAAAAACACTCAGACACACACAAAAACACTAAGACACACACACAAAAACGCAGACACACACACAAAAACTCAGACACACACACAAAAACTCAGACACAAACACATACAAAATATGTAAACTGCACTGCATAAATTATAAAGCTCATGCCTAGAGCTGCTCCCTGGCTCAGCAGAGCATCAAATGAAAGATAAACAGAGTACTCTAAAAATAAATCACTAAAGAAAAGGTTTAGGCGCGCAAACTATGAAAATTCATGAAAATATATTGTATTTGAATTTCAATAAAATTAAAAAAAAAAAAAAAATCTTTTTTTTTTGGTGGTGTCACCCCTTGGAGGGTGTCACCCGGGTACGGCCCGCGCCCTTGCACCCCTCTAGTGATGCCACTGGGTACACATCCTATGACCCTGAAAAACCCAAAGCCCTGGGACACCAGTATTCACAGACAGCTGCACAGCTATATATATATATATATATATATATATATATATGTGTGTGTGTGTAAATGTGACTTTAAAAACTCATGACCTATGAGCTTCACAGCTGCAAATCACATTTCAAGTGTCTGCATTTCTTTCTGCTTTGCTTAGTTTTGTTTTGGTTTAAGGAAAACATGGTGTCATGAAAAATTTGGTTAAAAGACTTATTTCCACTCTTAAATGAAACACACTTATAAAAGGATAAACTAATTTAATTTCCATCAATGTAAAAACAGGAATCTAGTTAGAACAGCAGTTTTTAGGATCTGAGGGGGGCAATGAGTAACTTCTTTGACAGATATTATGTGTTCAAAATTCACAGTTCCAGTACATTTGTAAAACTAAACATGTGGCTCGTATTGCTACAGCATGTGTCATGAAAAAGGGTATTTTCTTAGAACTTTTATGTGTGACTGAAATTTATGAGAAATGAGTGACTAATTCAAGTATGTCTAATTCAAGTATTGGCTGTCTCTGTGTTTGTTAAACTAGACATCTGTAACCTCTGTACTACCCCACTAAACATGGTCAACAAGGAATTGCATCTTGAATTTTTGTTTTGAAATATACTTTTCATTTTAATTATCTAGGTACTTTAATAGTAAATAATTATCTTTTATTTTTTAATTTTTTAAAAAGACACATATCAATGTGTGAGGGACAACAGGCACTTTCTTTCAGAGGGGTTCCTTCCTGGCTTTTAAATCATAGAAACCATACACTACACCTCTGTTATCTTCCAATTGATTTTAAAGAGATTTTCAAATCCATACCTGTTTTTGCATGTTTTTCATGACTATGCATTGTGAAAACATGCAGAAGTCACTTTTTGAATGGGGTTTTACTTGCTTTTTAGCATATCTTATTCAACAACATTAGCCTCTTGAAATCTATTTTGAGTTATTTTAAAGGGCATCTTTTGGCCTTTCACATTACTTTTTTAATTTTTAAAAATTTCACACATGCCTAGTTCACATTTTAATACATACATCCACATTCTAGTTCATTGGTGGTGAACTTTAGAATGCTTGTACAAGGTGACATAAAAAAAATAATAATAAAAAATAAAAATAAAATATAAAAAAATATATATAAGAAGGCTGAAGAGAGCACTCACCATGAAACGTGGTTTATTTTATCTCAAGTAAACTTTTTCGGGGAGTAACCCCTTGTCTGATGACGGGGTTACTCCCCGAAAACGTTTACTTAAGATGAAATAAACCACTTTTCACGGCAAGTGCCATCTTCAGCCTTCTGCTATGTATTACCATTTGGGAAGCACAACGACTTATTATTAAAACAGTGAGTGCTGGCTTACTGAAATCTGTATATATATATACCCGACATGCAATTCCCTGGCATGCAATTCTGCCCTTTCCCTACCTCCATATTCCAAAACCCTATGAGATTTTCTTTCTTTAGATTGATGTCAATTTTTCCTAACTGAATAAAAAGTTACATAGACATTATTAATACTAAAGGCTAGATTACGAGTAGTGTGCAAATTTGTGCTCATGCAAGCTAATTAGCTGTGCTCAACTTTATTTTACCATTGCACGCACACGTACTACGTAAGTAAAATTTTTGCAATCTTGCGGTTGCATCCTCGCACATAAAAAAAAAAACCTTCATGAAGTTGTGACTGCAGTACCGTATTCCCCCTTATAATTTAATGGGGCCTCTTGTTGAACAAAAAAATAACAGCCACCAGCTCATTCAAAAAGAAGAGCAAGGGGGGGGGGGGCGTGTTCGTGTCCAGGCAGCACCGGGAGAGGATGCAAATTCAGTAATCTCCAGCCGGAGATCCCAAATACCTCTACTTTCTCCGAAAATCGATCAGCGTATGTGATAAAATATGGTTCAGCTATCTACACAAAAGCTTGCTGATCACAAAACTACTTAGCTTTATGAGTTTTATTGCGTCTATAACCTTATCCAGACTATGAGGCCTTAGTATGCAAGATCCTCGACACCCTCTCCCGGCGCGCCGACTATAACTACTAATCTTAGATAATCTACCAACCAGCGGATAACAATGGCTTACATAGAGGAAGCTCAGGGGATGCTGCAGGTTTTACTACAAGATCTGACCCGTCAGTTTGACAATAACTTCTCAGACCTATCCGATACCCTAGCAGCAGCAATGGCGGGAGCAGCTAGCGATACCCCAGATCACACAGAGTCAGAAGTCCCACTACAAGAAACATCGCCGGAGTGCCTTTCAGTACCACATCATTAGCTCCCACGGCCTGACTGTTTCAACGCTAACTCTGAGGCTACCTCCCAAGATCAGAACGACCCACCACTCGCTATTCATACAACACAGAGACCTGAGGATAAGACAACAGTGGGGATCCCCACTGCATTGTCGGTGAGGATTCTGCAGACCCCGACACCACAAGCTTCCTCTGCCGATCCAGGCTACCCCAAAGTGTCTCTCAGGAGCGACTATGACTTAGAAGGCCTTAGCACTTGGATGATCATAGATGGGGGACTGACACGGCAGAGAAATACCTACAAACGAAAGTTCGTACGGACACTACAGTGATTCAACCCACCTCAGGGATCCCACCTGATACCCCTACTGGAACGCAGCATGAACCCCGGCTTACACAGAACAGTCGGTCTGGTGCAATACCTCTAGCGCTGTTATCCATAGCCTCTCCTGCCACAACAATCCCAATAAAGGCAGTAGCCGAGCTGCTGATAAGACTGGCTGACACCTTTCTCCAGCATGGTAAAGATTTCCTTGAAAAAATTCAGAAATTCAGTGTGGGTTATATTACTGTTCCTCTGGAGTCCTATATACTGGGTATTATACTAAGAGCCACTCATGTTGCTTTATGTTTACTTTATAATTAGCGCTATGATATTGTTGTATACAGAGTTTTTGTTCTTTCTACAACGGAACCAATGGCACTACTAATGATCTTAAATATACCTAATTTAATACCTATAAATGGAGAGGGTATAATATACTTTATAGTAACTCTCCGGGTATGGTGCTAGTGTACTGTATTAAAATTAACATAAATTCCAAATTGCAGTGAGAAGAAACTCACTGCAAAAAGAATACACAAATTAGCACTCTAGGTTTTGATTAAGATCACTCACAAAGAATATAATTTTAACTTGATACAGAAATAGATTGGTGCTAGTGAATAAATTAAAATATAACTTTTAATAGTATTAAAAATTAAAATACGATTTCATTAAAAACACACTTAAGTTACCTCTAATAGTTGACACATATGTAATCTCAGTCAGCTATAATTCTATTCGTGCCTTTCTGGAGTTAATTACCAATAGATATTTTCTGCTTTAGCAACAGATTTACTCAAATAACAGTAAATAATATTACTCCTAGTCAGGTTTTGTAGGGCACCACTTATCTTGTTTGTAATTATATCGTGAAGTATATCCTATAATCGTAAGGATACAATGTTAATATAATACTCTAGATAAATGTGGACTGATTATTATTCAGACACCAAAGATTTGGCTTAGGACGCAGAAGTAAATATTTTACTTAAATTGAAAAGTGATCATTAGATTCTACATAATAGAATGTAGTGTATTTTTTGTAATCCAAATGTTGCTTGCATTTAAATAGTTTCTAAGTAGTAAGCACAATATTATAAATGCTTTAATTTATTTTGTGTTTGATGTTTCTTGAAAGTGATGCCTGGGAGGGATTTGGTATTATAAGGTATTAGAATTTACACATTGATGCCATGTTTTTAAACAGTAGAATAGTGTTTATAACAACTATTTAAGATATCTGTTGAATATGCAAGTTGACCAATACTAGATTGTGTGATTTCTTTTGTATATGTAAACAGAGAGTCTGTTTGTCTGCGCTTCAATTCACATTCCCAAAATTTCAGGTATTGAGATAAACTGTGTATCTGTCAGATTTAAATGAAGCCGACAATGTATTCACTCTAAGAAAACTTTTCTTATACCGTCAATTTATTGGACAATAGTGTGATAACAGGCTGTGTAATTCCACATTGTTAGTAATTTACCCATAACCTGTGAAGCGTGCAGCGTGCTCTATTCCTAAGGGACTATAAAGAGCTTGTTAACAAAACAACACTTGAATCTATTTGAAGTGTAGCTTAAATTTAAATTTAAATATCATACATTGCTACCGCGTATTGATAATATTTATATCCCCTTAAACATTGGCTAAACCATATTTACCAATTTAATAAGAGTGTTTAGTATAGTTATAGGTTAGCAAACAGTGCTGTTGTTTTGTAACATTGAATGCCACGCTATGCGTATTGACCACGATGTACTAAATAGTATTTAGTAATACTCCAGAGCTGGTAGCGATGCACAAAACATTAAACTCCCCAGGTTAGGTCACAAAAGGTTAGAATAGATACAATTTAACAAGTGATTGCGTATCGACTACAGTAAATAGAGGATGTCTTAAGGCTCAGCTAAACCACAGGAGCTCCTAGGACTCCTCACCATTGCCCTGACTATCCTTACATGTTTTGCCGTGAACCGGCTTTCTCAAAGGAGTTTTTGTTAGACTATTAGCTAAATGGGCATGCTAATTACTAATGCTTACTGTTACTTACTATTTCTAGTTCTGGTTTAAGTTCATTTCTTTGTCACCAACACTAAACTAAGTTCTCTCATGTTTATATGTATTTTAAACACCTTTATGTGCCCGGCAGTAAACCCCTATTCAAGACATACTTTTCTGTAATATACCGCATTGCTTGATAAGTGTATCCCTCTATCAATAGCAACTTCACTGCTTTTCTACAGTTAAACACAGTTCTTATATGGCACAATTGTCCCAGAAATACAGGGAGTGCAGAATTATTAGGCAAGTTGTATTTTTGAGGATTAATTTTATTATTGAACAACAACCATATTCTCAATGAACCCAAAAAACTCATTAATATCAAAGCTGAATAGTTTTGGAAGTAGTTTTTAGTTTGTTTTTAGTTTTAGCTATTTTAGGGGGATATCTGTGTGTGCAGGTGACTATTACTGTGCATAATTATTAGGCAACTTAACAAAAAACAAATATATACCCATTTCAATTATTTATTTTTACCAGTGAAACCAATATAACATCTCAACTTTCACAAATATACATTTCTGACATTCAAAAACAAAAGAAAAACAAATTAGTGACCAATATAGACACCTTTCTTTGCAAGGACACTCAAAAGCCTGCCATCCATGGACTCTGTCAGTGTTTTGATCTGTTCACCATCAACATTGCGTGCAGCAGCAACCACAGCCTCCCAGACACTGTTCAGAGAGGTGTACTGTTTTCCCTCCTTGTAAATCTCACATTTGATGATGGACCACAGGTTCTCAATGGGGTTCAGATCAGGTGAACAAGGAGGCCATGTCATTAGATTTTCTTCTTTTATACCCTTTCTTGCCAGCCACGCTGTGGAGTACTTGGACGCGTGTGATGGAGCATTGTCCTGCATGAAAATCATGTTTTTCTTGAAGGATGCAGACTTCTTCCTGTACCACTTCTTGAAGAAGGTGTCTTCCAGAAACTGGCAGTAGGACTGGGAGTTGAGCTTGACTCCATCCTCAACCCGAAAAGGCCCCACAAGCTCATCTTTGATGATACCAGCCCAAACCAGTACTCCACCTCCACCTTGCTGGCGTCTGAGTCGGACTAGAGCTCTCTGCCATTTACCAATCCAGCCACGGGCCCATCCATCTGGCCCTTCAAGACTCACTCTCATTTCATCAGTCCATAAAACCTTAGAAAAATCAGTCTTGAGATATTTCTTGGCCCAGTCTTGACGTTTCAGCTTGTGTGTCTTGTTCAGTGGTGGTCATCTTTCAGCCTTTCTTACCTTGGCCATGTCTCTGAGTATTGCACACCTTGTGCTTTTGGGCACTCCAGTGATGTTGCAGCTCTGAAATATGACCAAAATGGTGGCAAGTGGCATCTTGGCAGCTGCACGCTTGACTTTTCTCAGTTCATGGGCAGTTATTTTGCGCCTTGGTTTTTCCACACGCTTCTTGCGACCCTGTTGACTATTTTGAATGAAACGCTTGATTGTTCGATGATCACGCTTCAGAAGCTTTGCAATTTTAAGAGTGCTGCATCCCTCTGCAAGATATCTCACTATTTTTTACTTTTCTGAGCCTGTCAAGTCCTTCTTTTGACCCATTTTGCCAAAGGAAAGGAAGTTGCCTAATAATTATGCACACCTGATATAGGGTGTTGATGTCATTAGACCACACCCCTTCTCATTACAGAGATGCACATCACCTAATATGCTTAATTGGTAGTAGGCTTTCGGACCTATACAGCTTGGAGTAAGACAACATGCATAAAGAGGATGATGTGGTCAAAATACTCATTTGCCTAATAATTCTGCACTCCCTGTATGACTGCTGTCTTTTAATATCATGTATGCTGGTGTTCTCTGCTCCTGTGCTTCTCTACCATGGGACTATTTTACATGTAATATTTTCAACTAAATTCTTACGGTATGCCACTATTAAGATAGGCCCAAGCAACTTCTGCTTAATGTGTTTATAAAGGACAAATAAAGGTGCAAGTCAAAAACATAATTTATCGGCGGGCTGGAGCCAGTGATCAGATATCTCTTATCCTGCCTCATATATATTTGTATGCTTTTACTAGGGGTAACAATCCATGTACAGATCCTGTCTACCAGTCCACTGATATAGACATTATGGCTCGCCTGATATTATAGTTTCGTGATACGCCTGTTATCTTTTGTAAGCATTAACTAATAGTGTATGTCACATTCGAGTACCTAACGCCATGGCCTGTAGCTTAATATTAGTGCCTGGTGTCAGCCTGTCATATAGCTATATATGTAACCATATAAGTTCGCCCTCCTATTTCACACATTCATTAGTTCAATATGTGGAACTAGCTCTGCAGATTACTAAGTGTATAATCTTCCTTATGGGTTTAACTGAGTTCACAGGTCCTACTAATGCCTGAGGTCCAAGGGTACCAATCTCTTTCATTATCCTATAATCTTTGCGTTTATTCTAGATGTATGTACAGTAAAATCTTTATTGCAGATCTTCCCATTTACTATGATACCTTCTATTCTCCCTGATTGTTCTTTCTCCCCGGGATATCTGGGATTGCCTGGCTCATAAGCTTTTAGCATGTAAATTGAAGCTATACCAACCCTATGCAGCCTCAGTGTTTCAGTGGTCCTAATTGCCTGGTCAATGTTATAACCACCACCGCCGATATTTTTCTAGACTGTACCTTCACGTTCCAGGTACTGAGGCAACAACACTATTCCTCCCAGTTAGTTAAATCTGTATGTCCATCCCCCTTTTTATAAAAGCCACCATTATATTTTCACAGCTAAAAGGTAGAAAATTGGCCCATGTTCACATCTATTTTACATATCATATTAGTTGTCAATTCGCTCATTTCATGAAAAGCTTTATGATCATAACTTTCTTATCATCACATTTTCCGGACATGTCCCCCCCCCGCCCCCTCCCAATCTTAAAACAGCTCTCGCCTGCTGATCTTCCCTTACCCGTTTTCAAATGGTCCAATAGTGACCTCAACGTAACTATTAATCACCATTTCATTCCCTATCAACCTAGTCCATGAGTGGCCTATGCTATAGTTACCCCAATTCTATACTTATTAAGAAAAATTAGGTTTCATTGGTGTTTATCTTACTTTACTGTAGACATTCTTTTTCCTGCTATTACTTGAAATATTATAACGAATATATTTGACCTGCAGGTTCTGATTGTCACACGGTTGTTGTTGAAACAAGGCATTAGCCTATTGTATAATCATTGAACTGTCTTGACGTGTCAATACTTTGTGTTCCCATTTTATTTGTCAATATATAAAAACCTCAATAAAAAAATGTTTAAAAAAAAAAGAAGCAATATTGCATTGAGATTTATGTATGTATTTCTATACATATGTATAGCTGTATTTATTTATGTATGTAAATACATATATACACATATAAATACATATGTAAATATGCATAGAAATACATATATATTTATAGACATAAATATATTTATAAATGTGTTCCTATGGATCCCTATGTAAGAGCACTTTCTGCCCAACACCTGACATCTCATATTTTTGCACCCTTATAATGTTTTAATGCAATATTTTTATGCAATCATTTTTATCAGACAGTGTTAATATAAATGTAACTGTACTGCTGCATGTATTCTTGATGTTTTCTGTGCAAGTTTTAGTTGATCGTAACAGTTAACGAGATCTCTTAAGTCAGGCTAACCGGACGAGTGTAAATGGTATGGTAAGTACCTATTTTGGGGGTTAGACAGGTTTTTTTTTATTTTTTGTGGTGGTTTTTTTTTTAGATTAGGGATTTTTTTATTTTAATGGGTTGCAAAAGAGCTGATTGCCCTTTTAAAGGCAATGCCCATACAAATGCCCCTTTAGGGGCAATGGGTAGCTTATGTTTTTTTAGTGTTTATTTTTTGTATTTTGGGGGGTTTGGTGGGTTGGGGGGTTTACTGTTAGGGGTTAATTTGTATTTTTAAAGGTAAAAGCGCTGTTTAACTTAGGGCAATGCCCACAAGAAGGCCCTTTTAAGGGCTATTGGTAGCTTACTGTTAGATTAAGGGGTGTTTTTATTTTGGGGGGCTTTTTTATTTTTATAGGGGTATTAGATTAGGTTTAATTTTGATAATTTAGTTTATTTTTTCCTGTAATTTTAGACTTTTTTATTTTTTGTTATTTTAGATTTATTTATTTTAGTTAGGTTTTTTTTAGGTTTTTTTTTATTTTAATTTTAACTTAGTATTTTTTTATTTTATGTAATTGGGGTTAATTTTGGGGGTGTAGGGTTAGGGGGCTTAGTGATTAAATTAGTTATTTGCGTTGTGGGGGGATGGCTGTTTAGGGGTTTAGCAGTTAATAGGTTAATTAGGTTTATTGCGTTGTGGGGGATTGCCGTTTAGGGTTTAATAGGTTCATTTTATTAGCAGCGATGTCAGGGGTGACAGTTTAGGGGTTAATAGGTTTATTATAGTAGTAGCGATGTGGGGGGCTGACGGTTTAGGGGTTAATAGGTTTATTTTATTAGTAGTGATGTGAGGGGCTGGCTGTTTAGGGGTTAACATTTTAGTTATGAGTTTTGTGAAACATTTTTGTTTCACAAAATCCATAACTACTGGTCTCAGATAGTGGAATGGATTGCGGCGGAATAACCTTTAACGCTAGCCTTATAGTCAGACCGCAAAACCTGTAATACAGGCACAATGAAAATCCTGCACTCAAAAGTTATTTTTTGAGTGCGGAATGGAGAGTTGCAAAAAGGCTAAAATGCTAGCTGTACCGCTGCGACTTGTAATATGGGAGACCTGCATATTCTGCGCACAATGGCCAATTTTTCGGCGGTAAAGCCGTACCACACAACTTGTAATTTTGCTAACTTTCAGTTATTCCCAGTCCCTTCATTTTGTACATTAATCTCTCATGTGGCACTGTATCAAATGCCTTTGCAAAATGTAAGTATATCACATGAACTGAGTCCTCTTTATCTATATTTTTACTTACTTCCTCATAGAATCTAATTAGATTAGTTTGACATGATCTATTTCCCATAAAACCATGCTGATTTGAACTCATAGGGCGCCATGTACTAAACGGCGGACGGACAGCTTCTTAACTCGCGAAGCTGTCCGCCCGCCTCCGCTACACACGGGCAGCGGATCTGTGGATCCGCTTGCCCGTATGTATCATTACACACTCATCGGAGTGTGTAATGCCCGCCCCTTCAATCGTGCGACCAATCACGCGACTGAAGGGGCTGTCAATCACCGAGAGCGAGCGTGCTCTTGGTGATTTTGCTTCACCACCTAAGAGGTGGCGTAGGGTGTAAGAAGCAGCGGTCTAATGACCGATGCTTCTTACATTGCGGGAAGCAGGCTTGCATATGTAAACCTGCCCCGCAAAGGCTCCGGAGCAGCTTTCGCTGCTTCGTACATGGAGCCCATAATCTTGTTTACATGAATATACTCATCAATGTATTCCCTTATAATTCCTTCAAGTATCATCCCCACTATTGATGTCAGACTAACTGCTCTATACTGTAGCTTCTGCTATACAGGCCATAGATATGGCAGAATGCACTTGTGCACATGCACTGTAGGGGGCACAGTAAGATGACACCTGACTAAAGCAGTGCACAGTATAATACTGAAGTTTTCACAAAGCATGTTACATTATCCCCATGGAAACAAGCTAGCCTCTTGGCAACAAACAATAGCAGCATCTGATGTCCCTCCTCAACCCTCCCTTACTTGCAAAGGTAATTATCCTCACGTATACACTTTACTTCATGATATCTCAGGGTTTTGAGTAAGACACTGATAAGGGGTGTGGAGCAAGCTTCACTTGGGAACTCTAATGTGTAAGTAATTTTGCAGATGTTTGGAAATGTTCTTAAAATACCTATAAGTTTTTTTACACTTTTGTTTTCACACACTGTTTTATCTCAGTTGAATCTTTTAGAATATGCACATAACTCAAAATGTTTTATGGCACTTTAATATTTTCCAGTTTTTTTCCTGATATCCTCTAGAGATAACCCAGCTAATGGTATGGGCTTGCATGTTCTAGTTTGTTTCAAAGTATCTCCCATTGGTTCCTCTCTTGTGTATACTGAAGAAAATAACTGGTTTAGCACTTCAGTCTTCTCCCTGTCACTGTTGATTATGCTACCCTTCATACATTTTCATGTACCTACAGTATATTGTCCTTCTTAGATATTTTGCCATTTATTTGACTTGGTATCCTTTGCAATTAATATTTCATTTTCAATTTTGGCTAATTTGATTTTAATTTTGTGCATGCTTTTTTACATTCCTTATATATTTGGTATGCTGAGTCTGTACTATTTTCTTTGAATAATTTACTTTTTTTCCTAATTTCTCTTAACACATTTTTATTAAATAACATTGACTTGGATTTATTTCTTTTTCTTTTACTTTTATACCATGTGACTTGTGTTGATATGTATATTTATTTAACAAAGTTTTAAATGTTATCCATTTATCCTCTGTATTTTTATTAGAGAATACTTTAACCCAATTTTTGTTATTTCGCTATTTCCTTAAATCATTGATTTTTGCTTTCTTAAAACTAAATGTCTTAGTTGACCCCCTAATAACACTGCTTATCAGAAGTGATTTCAAATGTGACCATGTTATGATCACTGTTACAGAAATGTTCTTTGATTTTTATGTTTGATATTATATATGTATTGTTTGATAGCACTAAATCCAATATAGTTTAATTCCTTGTTGGCTCCTCGATTAATTTTGACATGAAATTATCCCTGAGAACATTTAAAAATCTATATCCCTTAGCTCTATTACTAGTTTCATTGGCCCAGTTTATGTCGGGGTAGTTAAAAAATCTCCCATAATTATAGCACTGTTATTATTAGCAGCCTTTCCTATTTGCATTAGTAGTTGAGTTTCCTCCTTGTCAATAATGTTGGGGGGCTTGTAGCATGTTCCTAGTAATATTTATTTTTTTATTTTTCCCCACTCTTTATTTCAACACACAGGGTCTCTTCATTATCACCTGTATCATCATAAATATTTTCCCTTATTGAAGGTTTAAGGTCAGGTTTAATACACATGCAAATTCCTCCACCCCTTTAATTGCTCCTGTCCCACCTAAATAAAGTATAACACTCTAAGTTAACTGCCCAGTCATGTGAATCATCCCACCAGATTTCAGTTATACTGAAAATATCATAGTCCCCTTCTGCAATTAATAGCTCCAGCTACCCCGAAAGGGTGCAGACTTGCACATTAAAAATAGCACACCACTTATAATCTAGCCCGAAATAAATGCTTAGACTTCATAATGTATTTAAAGCAATAATTATCTTGAAAATAACATGCATATATATATATATATTTTTTTTTTAAATACTATTTTTATTGAGAACAGTAGAAAGGATACATACACATTTCACATTCTTAGATACAATAACATATGACAACTGTAGAAATCATCAATTACATGAATAGAGATAGCAGGTAGTACAGAAACACTCTTAGTCAAAAATTAGATCCATCCTTCCCTGTCCTCCCTTTCTCCTCCCCTAGTGGGGAGAACTTATCAGTTTTATTGTAACAACAAACAACATGTTTAACCGTTATGAACTATTCAACCAAGTATAGGCTGGGACTTCGAAGTGGTTTGTGGCAATTCATTTCTCTTTTCTTTTTATATGCTCTATGTTATGAGAGAATACTAACCAGAAAAACAAACAAACCAAAACAAACCAAAACAAACCAAAACAAAACAAAACAAAACAAAACAAAACAAAAAACAAAAAAAAAAAAAAAAAAAGGGGGAAGGGGGGGGGGGAAGAAGAAGAGGAAGAGGTGGAGGATTGTGAAGAGCCGGGTCCAGGAACCGCTTGTTAGCGTTTATATGATAATGTTATCCCTCCCTCTCTCCTCACCGCTATGTGGTTGATACAAGAAACCCCACTCCCCCCTCAAGGATGCTGTCAACATGTACTCAGTATGTGCAAATGGGATTAGAATTTGTCTCTGGAAGTCAAGGCTCAGTGATACAATGTATCGTCTCCATTTGTTTATGAAATGTTTGAGTCTCCTATTAGTGTCCATTTTAGTGTCTAATTGCTCGATGAGCAGCTGTTTATGTAAGCAATGTTTAAATGAGCTAAAGCTAGGAGCAGAGTCCTCCGTCCAGACTCCCAAAATGACCTTCCTAGCAGCTAAAATGATAGTATCAAGTAAGGGGGTATCTGTGAGATGGTGGTCACGCCACTCTAGGAAGCAACTCTGTTCCACATCTATCTGGGCCTCTAGCTTAATGACTCTCGTAACCCAGAAGGCAATCTTACCCCAAAACTGGTTAACTTTTGGGCATGTGTGGAAAAAGTGGAGGAAATCTGGATCACTCAATTTGCATTTGCTGCATTCATTCCTCGTTTCAGCTCTCCACTTAGCTAACCGTCGAGGGATGATATAATCCCTGTGTAGCATTCTGATCTGAGATTCTCTTAGGGACATGGACAGAGTCGCTCTTCGAGCGCTCACCACGCTCTGCTGAATTAGTTCCGCAAGGTCGTCCCTTTCCACACTTCTGGTCCACTTATCCACCAACCGGGTTAAGTTTTCAGATTCAATGTGACTTAAGAGCGTTCTGTATATTCCCGAGATGGCAAAGTTGCCCATTTTAAATGAGGATACTGTCATGGCAAATGCATGCGGCTCCCAGAATTGTGGGTCGCCTCTCATCAGTTGGTCAATATAATGCCTCAATTGCAGATAGGCATAGAAGTGGGCTCGTGGTAGCCCAAATTGGGCCTGAAGATCAGTGAAAGATTTAATGCATTTTCTAGAAAGGTCCAGAGCGTCCCCCACACAACATAACCCCCTAGCATCCCACAGGACAAAGGGAGAGGAGTCCGTTCCCGGGGGGAAGTCAGGATTGTTTCGCAATGGTATCATTCTCGGTGCCACACAGCGGCGACCGACGTGTCTGAGGGCTAGTTGCCAAGAACTCAGTGTGTCCTTATAGAGGAGGTTATCCTTCAGTGCCGCATAGGGACTACTGGAGTGGGCGAAGGGTAGGACCGGTAGGCAAAGCCCCCCCAGGGCCTGTCCCTCTAATTCAGGGGAGTAGAAGTGCATCGTTTTTAGTTGCCAATCAATCATGAGGCGGCCAAGTGATGCCCAGTTATACAGCTTAAGGTTGGGTAGTCCCAACCCTCCGCTTGAGGGATGTGCATATAATTTCGCCAGAGCTATTCTCGGCTTGCCTCCCTTCCACAAGAATCGTGAGAGGGCCCGGTTGTATACCGCCATATCCTTTCTAGTAATTAGGAATGGGAGCATTAGTAGTGGGTATAGCAGCCGTGGCAGAATCACCATCTTGACTAAATTTATGCGCCCAGAAAGGGAGAGTGGCAGATCTCTCCAGCCCTCCATCGTACTCGCAGCATCACGACACACTTGAGTTATATTATTGTAGTATAAGGCCTGAATGGAGGATGACAAGTGGATACCCAAGTAGGTCAAGGTGGGTTTAGCCTCCTGAAATGGGTAGGAGAACAATTGAGTTTCACGCTTCCGGAGCCACAGGATTTCTGACTTGGTTTCGTTTACTCTGTAGCCTGAGAAAGACCCGAAAGCTTCAATTGTCGCTAGTATCTTTGGGATATATTTCGCTGGGTGCTCTACAAATAAGAGCATGTCGTCCGCATACAAGGCGAGGTGTAGGCTTTCCTTTCCAAGCCGAATGCCTGGGTATAACGAACGCAGCTTGATGGCCAACGGCTCTAGGGCCATGTTAAAGAGGAGGGGGGATAGAGGGCACCCCTGCCGTGTACCTCTTTGCAATGATATGCGGGGCGAGAATAAACCGTTAGCCATGATATGGACCCACGGGGCTGTATAAATATTCCCTATATAAATAAGAAATGAACCTGCAAAACCAAAACGCTGCAGTGTATCTATAAGATGACTCCATTCCACTCTGTCGAAGGCCTTCTCTGCATCCAGGGATAGCAGGAAGGCCTCCGAATTCCCTCTCACCTCTGGGGCTTCAGGACTTGTTGCAAAATGCGCGATGGTGTGTAACACTCTCCTCACATTCGTCACTGATGTTCTATGGCACATAAATCCGGTTTGATCCGGATGAATAATGTCTGATAGGATTACTTTCAATCTGTCAGCCAAGATTTTCATGAGTATCTTGTAATCCGAATTGAGAAGGGAAATGGGGCGGTATGATTCGGGAGACCAGGGTCCTTCCCTGGTTTTAGAATCAAAGATACATGTGCCATGGTGAATGTTTTGGTAGGAGCAATCATCTCTTTATAATACCGGTTATATAGCCTAGTTAGAGGGGGAGTGATCTGGGGTATCAGTAATTTGAAGAATTCTATGGGTAGGCCGTCAGGACCCGCCGCCTTCCCATTGGAGATAGAGGAGATTGTTTTGTCTATCTCTTCTAGAGAGATTGGGGCGTTTATGGCCTCGAGCTGTTCTTCCTTGAGCTGAGGGAGCGCAAGGCCTTTCCAAAAGCCCGCTATGCTCTCCTGAGAGGGTTTCTTTTGGCTGGTGTATAGGTTGGAATAATAGCGCGCCAAGGCCTCCACAATAGACTCAGGTGTTCTGTGTATCTTGTTGGAGTATTTAATGGCTGCTATAGGTTTGCGGGCTGCCTGTTTGTTGATCAGCAAAGCCAATAGCCTGCCGGCTCTGTCTCCTTCTCTATAGTATTTGGCACTGGAACGAAGGAGTTGCCCTATCGCTTGGTGATGTAAGAACACATCTAGTTCGCCCTTGCTGGTGAGGTATCTGTCCCTGGAAGCCTGGCATGGACTGCCACAGTAGGCTTGATAAGAGTCCGACAGAGCTTGTTGTAGTGTCTGTAACTTGGCCTGAGCCTTTTTCCGCAGTGCGGCCACATAAGAAATGATATCACCCGTTAGGACTGCTTTCGCTGTGTTCCAGAACAGCTCTGGATTATCCTGGTGGGCTTGATTATCCGTGTAAAAGTCATTCCAGGCATGCGTTAGGTGCTTCAAGAAAGCATCTGAAGTGTATAAGAAACCTGGGAATCGAAGTGTTTGCTTATTAGCAGTCACCGTTCCCAATGCGATCACGAGTTCCACTGGTGCATGATCAGAAACCACCACCGAGTGTATCTTAGCCCTGGTAACCCTCGATACTATATTAGAGGAGATCATAAATAAGTCTATTCGCGACATTGTGGGCGACGCTCTGGAGATACACGTGAAGTCTTTGCTTTCCGCATTCCTTAATCTCCATACATCCACCAGTTGTTAAGAGTTTGATAACCTAGAAAAAGTCTTCTTTTCAAAGGTGCCGTCATAATTAGGCTGTTTGCTCCCCACCGCACGCTCTAGATCCTGCAGCCTATCACAGACCGGGTTTGGCGGTAAGTTAAAGTCCCCGCCGAGTATGATGTCGTGGCCTAGGTACGGAGACAGTGTTTGAATGAGTCTAGTCCAGAAAGCTGTGGATTTACAGTTCGGGGCGTATAGGTTGCAAATTACCAAGATCCTGTAATTGATTCTAACCTTAACTATAAGAAAACGGCCCTCTTTGTCTTTGTGAGTGTTTAGAATCTCTGTGTTTCCCCTCTTCCCGAACAAAATAGCTATATCTCTACTAGAATTTGTGTATGAGACATGTTCAATCGCTCCCACCCAGTCTTGTCTAAGTTTTTCATGCTCCACCTCCGAGAGGTGTGTCTCTTGTACAAGAGCAATGTCAGTCCCCAGGCGCCGTAAATGTGATAGAATGGAACTTCTCTTAGCGGGTGAGTTAATCCCTCCCACGTTCCATGTCACTAGTTTCAACGCCATTTAAGTGAGCACTTGCGGTGTCCTCCTAAGCCGGCTCTTCGCAGGAAAAAAAAAAAAAAATGAGGGGGCAAGACGAGTCGCAAGCAGGGACGAGAGGGGAGAAAGGGTAGGCAGGGCGAGGAAAACAAAACAAAACAAAACAAAACAAACAAACAAACAAACAAACAAATAAACATGCAAAAACAAGATTCTTTCTCTTTTTGTAAATAAGTAAATAACAAAATATACCTTATACTGCATTGGTAAACTAGATACTCTAGAATGGGGATATCCTTTTTTTTCATCAGGATTGTCACGAGTATTTAAGCTAATGGTGTCCAGGTACGCCACTCCCGGACATAACGCCTGTGTCCCATTCTTTGAAAAGACCAGTACAAATACAATAACAGTATGTATAAAAATTAAACAAATCCAATGGAGCATAGAAATACATTTAACCAAAGGTAGTGCTATGTCAGGAGTGTTGACTTGGTTTCTATAGGCCCCCTCAACCACTAATACACTCTGTATGATATATTGTAACATTGATACCATAAAAAAGAAAAAATCTAAATATTTTACAGTCTGGTGTTTCATTTCCACTTTAACCTTGCACAGAGAATTGGGGCCAAAGTAGCCCCCTTGCTCCGGTCTTGGTGTCCAGGTTTCTATGCATATATTTTTAAATAGTATTAGATCTCTAAAAATAGAAATAAATAAGTGTAAAGTTTAGTCTTCACATAGAAATAAGTGACAACATATGGAAACTTAAATTTCCCTAATCGTATCTCCTATTAATAAAATACTAGTAGACGTGTGCAGTCGGAGGTTCCAGATATCTCTGAATGCAGAAGAAGGTGGCCCTTCATGCTGTTCGGCTATTTTCAAATCTAAATTTATATTTGTTAAAAAGCAACACACTAAAATCTTTGCAAATTCAGATGTTAGCCAATTGGCACGAAGGGGTGCATTTGCCCAATTGACTCCATTGGAGAGCGTTTAAAAAAATAAAAAAAATAACACTTATTACTCGCGTGCTAACCCAACAGGAGTAATTCATATTTTATAATGTTCTTTGCATACAGGAATATATTATTTTTATTGTAAATACATATTTCTATATATGTCTGTATATAGGGCTGGACTGGTAAATCAGACCGACCATGGAAAATTCTAAAGACCAGCCCCTTGGCCCATTGCCAGCATCCACCCCAATCACAGCCAACAACACAACCCCAACCCGTTTCCTTCAGGATACCATGTCAATATGGACCAAAATCTCTGAGGAATGTTTTCAATACCTTGTTGAATCTTTGCCACAAAGAATTAAGGTAGTTCTGAAGGCAAAAGGGGGTCCAACCCGCTACTAGCAAGGTGTACCTAATAAAGTGGCCGGTGAGTGTATATATATATATTATATTTTGCAGTCAAATGCATGGCCATACACTATATTCTTTTCACCCTTATAAATATGTATTATAAATATTTATATGACTAATTTATATCAGATAGTGTTTATATGAGTGTAACAGTATATTTAAATGTATTTATGTTGTGTTTGGTGCAACTTTTTTAATCTCTAACCCTTTAGTTGCGTTATCCTGATTTTGGTTAAATTTGATTGTGCTCAAGTGAGAGCATTTACTTTTAACTTGTAATACACGCAAATTAACGCCACTTTGAATCTAGTCCTTGGGGTCTGTGTATTTCTGACGATGGCCGCATTGCTGGGTGGACAGGTTTGCACCAGTGAACCTTGTCCATCCATTGCTTGTTAAATGTGGCCAATTGACTCTCTATCCACAACAAAATAGACACATCAAATTAAACAGTACAAAATTGGTCCTTTTCACATGTTTTTGAGTATTCCAAGACTATTTGGTATAATTCTACTATCTTGCATTAGTGCAATACACAGTGGCCAATGACGCCATTTTAGATGTGTATATGAATATATGGTTTAGATTATTAAATCTATATTCATTACTATTGTATAGTCTGTCAGTAGTGGGCAGAAATGTACATGTGTATGTATTTAATAAACATATATGTGATATCTTATTCAGTTAACACAGTCTGAAGGAAAAGCAAGAAAATCAAAACCACGACCACAACATCTAGAAAAGACGTTTAGCACACCCCTTACTGCGTAATGGCTATTCATGAAATCAGTTCTGTGCGACCGCCTACAAAGAGTTAGCACAACTACCTGTCATCTGTGTGCTACATGAGTCAGAGATAGCGCAGCCATCCTTCACATATGAGCTACATGGGTCAGAGTTAGCACGGATATTCGTAGTCTACATTTTGCAATGGTTGGAGTTAGCTTGGCCTAATTCTTTAGAACTATGGTGGAATTAGACCACTGGTCATCTAATTTTCTGCTCAGTTGCATCTATATGAATTATAAAACAAGTTTTCTTCTTAATGCTTACATGAAAAATTCTTCTTGCAGTCACTTCAACTATGACTAGCAAATATTATTACTACGCACAATAAGCAGCGCTCTTATAGTGCAGAGTATTAACAGTTAAATAGTCAGATAGAATAAAGGAAACAAAAGCACCATTATGTAACTAATAAAATACTATACTTTCATACAATCAATATACCAACAGTGTCCCATTTCTATATTGTACTGAGCAACAAGGTATCCAAATATAAATGTGGTAATAATACAAAATATATCACCATATGAAGCGGATACAAAGTCTCAGTCTGAGTCCATAAATTCACTGGTGTAATGAAAAATCTTATTGGTGTTCAAATAATCAATCCACCACTATAATGGGGTCTCTTGTCAGCATTTTCCTTTCAGAAATGGTTCCGGTGCAGCTATCCCCAAGACCGAGATTGACAACTGGTCTCCAACAAACACTGGAACAAAGACAAAAGAGAAACAAGCACAACATCAAATTACACAGCATCAATTTATTAATGTCAGACACTTGACAACATATAATGCACTTACAAGAGACAAATGGAAAACAAGCCTTGAAATAACCAGTCCTGCCACACTAGTACTCGGATAAGACTACCCATCTGTTAAACGTGTTTATTTTTGTTTTCATTAGTTAAATAAATAATTTTATTTCGGCAAATTAGTTAAGTTAAATAAATAATTTTATTTCGGCAAATTAGTTATGTTAAGGTAAATTGTTATTTTGGATCCATTTGTTATTTCGGATCAATTCTTTATTCATATTTATTATTCTATTCTAAAGTTTGTAATAGAATAATGAATATGAATAAAGAATTAATTTGAAAAATGATTTAACTTAACATATGGAATATTCCGAAATAAAATTATCTAAACCTCCGTCCCCCGACATCGCCAAAACTAAATAAAAACTTATTAACCTTTAAGCCACCGTCTATCCTCAAAGCCAACTTTAACTAAAACTATTAACTCCTAAACCGCTATCCCTCCACATCGCCAACACTAACTAAACCTATTAACCCCTAAACCGTTGTCCCCCCACATCGCCAACACCAACTAAAACCTATTAACCTCTAAATCGCCATCCCCCCACATTGCCAACACTAAATAAAAACTATTAATCTCTAAACTGCCATCCCCCCACATCGCCAACACTAAAAAAAACTATTAACCTCTAAACCGCTGTCCCCCCACATCACCAGCACTAAATAAACCTATTAACCCCTAAACCACCATCCCCCACATTGCGACTCCCTAATAAAACTATTAATTCCTAAACCACCGCCGCCCCCCCCCACATAGCCACATGACAGGACCCACTCCTATTATGAATACACTTATAGCACTCTAGGGTTTATAGAGAAAACATATAGCTAATTTAGATTACTAATATGGAGTGGGGTTGAGATGAAACTTAACACATAAAATAGGATTGCATGCATTAAAAACTCTTTATAAGCACCACAGTTGCACTTGCTATTTGATCCTGACATAAGGCACCAGCTTAACCTTGCTATACTAGTACCAATCATTTTTATAAATAATGTGCTTATGGTGAAGAGTATCACTACATGGGTCTTATTTAAATAATAACCTGAGAACACTGAATGCCAATATTTCAGGTTCACACCTGGTATTTGCGTTATTGCTTCAAACCAGCTTACCACTTAATTGCGGCACACATTTTAGACTATTAACTCCACTTGTTCATTTTCAATTACTGTAAATGCATTTAGGTACCTAAGATTGTTTTTAATGCACACAATTCTATTTTATGTGTATAACTCAATAAAAGTTGTTTTATCTCAACCCCACTTTTCTCCATATTAGTAATGTGAGAGTGATTTACTCTTACTAGCTAAATTAGCTATATGTTTTCTCTAGAAACCCTAGAGTGCTATAAGTATATTCATAATAGGAGTGGGTCCTGTCACCTCTCTTATAACTTCTCTGCAAGCAATTAGGTAATACACAGCACCTACAACCCATTTTACAAGTCTATACAGAGTATAGATATATGGGATACTAAGGGTTTCTATACACTTTGAGTAGTGCCATTGGTTCTCCTTTTGAACTAAATAAACCTATTAACCCCTAGACCGCCATCCCCCACATCGCAAACACTAAATAAAATTATTAACCTCTAAACCGCCGTCCCCCCACATCGCAACTACCTAAATTAAACTATTAACCCCTAAACCTAACACCCCCTAACTTTAACATAATTAGAATAGACCTAAATTAAAGGTGCAATTACTAACTACCTGTGAAATAAAAATAAAACCTAAGCTTAAACTAGACATTACTTAAAAAAAACAATAAAAAAAAACTAACATTATTAAAAATAATAAAAACTACAATTACAAAAATAAATAAACACTAAAATTACAAAAAATAAAAAACTACCATTACAAAAAGTAACAAACGAAATTATCGTTTAAAAAACCCCCACCCCAAAATAAAAAAAAAACTAATCTGTAATAAACTACCAATAGCCCTTAAAAGGGCCTTTTGTAGGGCATTGCCCTAAAGTTAACAGCTCTTTTGCCAATAAATTAAAACAAATACCCCCCTAACATTACAAACCCCCACCCCCTAATCCCCCAAAATGAAAAAAAACCTAATCTACCCATGCCCCCCAAAAGGTCATTTGTATGGGCATTGCCCTTAAAAGGGCATTCAGCTCTTTTACAGCCAATTAAAAATAAAAAAGCCCTAATAAAAAAAAAAAAACTAAAAAAAAACAACTAACACTAACCCCAAAAATCAGTACTTACAATTTATTAAGTCCGGACATCCAGCTTCTTCCTAGCGGCGAAACATCTTCCATCGCAGGACCGACATCTTTTATCTTCATAGCGGAAGCGGAGTGGTTGGTGGATGCTTGGATGCGGAGCAGAGGCGGAGGTCCATCGGTCTGATGTGGACAGCCTCTTCATGCGATCGTCCGCAGCAAACTTTAAATTAAATGCAAGGTACCACTTTTATATTGGTGTACCCTTGCATTATCAACCAATAGGATGAAAGCTGATTAAATCCTATTGGCTGTTCAAATCGTCCTATTGGCTGATTTGAATTTTTCAGCCAATAGGAATGCAAGGGTACCCCAATATAAAAGCGGTACCTTGCACTAAAACTTCAGTGTGCGGCGGTCGATCACATGAAGAGGTGTCAGAACAATAGACCTCTGCCTCTGCGCATCTACTGACCGCTCAACTTCCACCATGAAGATAGAAGATGCCGGTCCCGTGATTAGTGAAGATGGAGCTGTCGTGATGAAGATGTTTCACTGCTGGGAAGAATATGGATATCCGGACTTCATCAATCCTTAGTACCGATTTTGTAGTGTTAGTTTTTTGGGGTGTTTTTATTAGATACGGTTTTTTTTTATTTTTAATAGGCTGTAAAAGAGCTGAATGCCCTTTTCAGTACAATGGGTAGATTCAGTTTTTTTTTTAGCTAGGTTTTTTTTTAATTTGGGAGGTTAGGGGGGTTGTAATGTTAGGGGGTATTTGTTTTAATTTATTGGCAAAAGAGCTGTTAACTTTAGGGCAAGGCCCTACAAAAGGCCCTTTTAAGGAATATTGGTAGTTTATTATAAGTTAGGGTTTTTATTTTGGGGTGTTTTTTCTTTTTAAAAGGGGGTATTAGAAAAGGGATAATTTTTAATTGTTTGGATAATTTTGTTTGTTATTTTTTTGTAATGGTAGTTTTTTAAAAAATTTTTTAATTTTAGTGTTTATTATTTTTTGTGTTGTTGTTTTTATATTTTTTGTAATGTTAGGTTTTATTATTTTAGGTAATTTTAGGTTTTTTATTTTTTGTATTAAATATTTTTAAACAAGTAATGTTAGGTTTTTTTTAGTTTAAGCTTAAGTTTTATTTTTATTTCACAAGTAAGTTTGTATTTATTTTAACTAGGTAGTTAGTAAATAGTAATATTGTAACTAGCTAAGGTTTTATTTTTATTTCACAGCTAAGTTTGTATTTATTTTTAAAAAGGTAGTTAGTTAGTAATTGTACCTTTTATTTAGGTCTATTAAATTATTTTAACACTAGGGGGTGTTAGGTTTAGGAATAAAAGTAAATAAAAGTGTATAAAAAGTAATAAAAAGTGTTAGGTTTAGGGGTTAATAATTTAATTTAGGTAGTTGCGATGTGGGGGGATGTCGGTTTAGAGGTTAATAGTTTTATTTAGTGTTTGTGACGTGTGGGGTGGCAGTTTAGGGGTTAATAGGTTTATTTAGTGTTTGTGATGTGGGGGGATGGTGATTTAGGAGTTAATAGGTTTATTTAGTGTTTACGCTGTGGGGGACGGCGGTTTAAAGGTTAATAGGTTTATTTAGTGTTGGCTAAGTGGGGGGCGGCGGTTTAGGAGTTAATAGTTTTATTTAGTGTTGGCGATGTGGGGGGTGGCAGTTTAGGAGTTAATAGCTTTATTTAGTGTTGGTGACGTGGGGGGACAGTGGTTTAGGGGTTAATAGGTTTATTTAGTGTTGGCACTGTGGGTGGGGAGCTGTTTAGGAGTTAATAGCTGTATTTAGGGTTGGAGACGTGGGGGGATGGCGGTTTAGGGGTTAATAGATTTATTTGGTGTTGGCAATGTGGAGGGATGGCAATTTAGGTGTTGATAGCTTTATTTAGTGTTGGCGATGTGGGGGGACAGCGGTTTAGGGGTTAATAGGTTTATTTAGTTTTGGCACTCTGGGTGGACAGCAGTTTAGGGGTTAATAGGTTTATTTAGTGTTGATGCTGTGGGGGGGGGGGGTTTAGATTAGAACAATGAAACATTCTGAATATGAATAAAGAATGGATCCAAAAATTTGAAAATTGATTTATTCGTTTTCTGAATTTTTCTGGATTTTAGTTATGGTGCCGATTTGGAAATTCCGATTCATCCAAAATCAGCCAAAATTCCGCTGAAATGAATTGCACATGTCTACCATCTGTTAATACGGAAAACTATCAGATCTTCTATGGGGATATGCTATAGTCTCCTCACCCAAGACAGCTCGGTCATCCGTTATACCGAGTTGGCAATGCCGGTTACTGCACGTTTTCAGCAGGTGGAGTATCTGCTGAAAGTGTGCAGTAACTGGCATTGCCAACTCAAGGCTCGTTTTCCATTTGTCTCTTGTAAGTGCATTACATGTTTTCAATAAATTGATAAAGTGAATCGTGGTTGCGCTTGTTTCTCTTTTGTCTTTGTTCTAGTACATATTATTGACAGATGTAACAAACATTACATAACATTTGTAATTTTGCCAGCGATATATAATATGTGCTTTTGGGCTTTTGCTGAATGAAGATTTGTCCAATATTTGCTGATTTGGTGAGTTTTTTGATATATGAACAGCCACATACATTATTAGATGAAATTAACAAAAAACAAATGAATGCTTTATGAAATCAATTTGTTCATTCCTTCATGCTGTTTGGTGGAAGGAAGGAGCTATATTGTTTGGTTAATAAGCTCCTTTGTTTGTAATGATGTACAGGGGATATTACCATTCATTTGTCCCTCATCCTCTGTCCAATTCTGCTGTAGTATCACTAATGACTCTTAGGGACAGCAAGTCTAGCACTTAATGCTGGATTCTAGTCATACAGGAGTTGAATGTTTTTTTTTTACTCCTATAATGTAAGATATTAACTGTTCCCATTGTAAATAACTGTAACAAATCCGAATCCAATATTCGTCTGAACTGAAAATCTTCAGGGACGGAATTCAGCCAAACCGAACATTTAAAAAACATCTGAAACAAATCTTACAGACTAAGCTAAATGTTTCACCTGTGCACATCTCTAGTATATAATAAGTTTTTCATAAACCTTTTATTAAAACTAACTTTTTTAACTGTGATCATATTTAAAAAAAAAAACATAAATTGCATAATTTGCTCTAAAACATTTGGCCATTCTTTACCTCATTAAACAATATTCACACATGTTTCCTGACAAGTATATAAAATATGTCTAAACAAAAAAGATAGTTAAATAAGATGAAGTATCCTCAGCTCTCTAAACCTCTTTTGTAGTATTTGTTAATCTTTTAAAAACACCAAGATCCTTTTGTGACAAGTGGGTGATGAATGATCTGGTTTGTAAAAAGTGATTTTCACTTCTACATTCAGCTCATACCATAAAAATGACTATGTAGATGGATAAAAAAAAAGAATAACAGCTGCTCTTAGTAAGTGTAAACACTGATTTGCCAGAAGGACCTGTATAGTTGTCAACACTTCATTTCTAAAACTATTTTTCCACTAGTATGGTGAAGCATTTGACTTATTTCAGAACTGTTGTGTACAGAGTTTATCAGTCAAAAAAAATACTGTGCTCATCACCACGGATTTTCCTTCTTTTCCAGTAGTGAGTAAGATGTCAATGTTGCTGCAACAGCTGTTTTCACATTCCACTTTACGTGTGAAGTTTTGTGCAAGAACAGCGTTGATGCTGTGCAAATCTAACTTGAAAGTCACCTGCCATAACTTGTCTTTTTTATTGGTTGTGGATTTGATACCAAGGAATGAAAGGAAAGGGTCAACAGCACAAGGTGAAATATTTGTGTACTTTATTCCATGGCTCTGCAGGTAACATACAATGTTTTAGTGATACCCCTTAATGAAGTTTAAAGATTATGGGGTAACACCCAAAACGTTATAGGCAATACAAGTGGAGCGCTAAATATCGATTTTGTGAAAGTGATATTTTCTCTCCACTGAGTAATGGTATTACAAGTTGGGAAGATTTGTGCTCATGAGAGTGAGCTTCCATAGGCTCAAATGGGAGCCTCGTTCTCCTGCCGTGAGAACCTTGTACAGAGAAGGGGGTAAGTAGCGCTGCAATGACAGAAAAATGTAAATATATATGTATATGATTATATATATACATATATTTATGTGTTAATATGTGTATATACACAAATTAACACATAAATGTAAATGTATATAAGCATATACAAATATATTTACTGGGAACACACATTTCCTATAGACTTCAATGTAAAGGCACATTTCACCCCACTCCGACCAACTTTAGCCCCAAAATACTGCCTAGGGCAGTAATTATATTAAAATATAAAGATGGTACAATTTTTATTTTTTAATAAAATACACACCATTTTGGGGGAATTTAGGGCACATTTATAAAGTTAACCAGCATCTTGTAATGGTTTATTATTTATCGCACGCCCGGAAAAGGACAAATTTGACCTTTGCGGGCACGCAATAAGTTATCGCCCCACTTGTAATCTAGCACTTAATGTTACCTGCATAGCCATGGAATAAAGGACACAAATATTTAACCTTGGGCTGCTGACCCCTTTCTTTCATTCATTGGGTATAAGTGCACGAGGTAGAATTTGATAGCAAGACCTTATCTGAGCAATGTTAGTAAATCCAACCTATGTGCTGTTAGAATAGATAGAATTCAAAGAAAATAAAAAAAATTTTGTAAGAAAATAACAGAAGCGATGTACATAGGATACCATTAATAGCTAACTAATAGTGGATACAATTCAAAGTTTTCAGGACACTGAAGTCCCATAGAATTAAAATACATAAAATTAAATTAATTTATTCATTTGATTTTCCTGCAGTTCTTTTTTCCTTATCAACAACTTGTTTTCTAGAAGTGAAACCAGTGGTTACTTTGCCATGCTTCCTAATTCATTTGCCCCACCCAAAAAACATCAACCCCACCCACACAACCCAAGGACTTTGACCACATGTCACCTGAAACTCCCCATTGGTCTCCATGACTCAGAATCCAGGTGGAATGCAGGGGCTCATCTTGGCCTACGGCAGCAGGATTAATGGAGGGAGCAATTTTTTAGGGTATTTTGTATAATGTTTTCTCACTTATATGCTCTCCAAATATTTTATTTACTAATCTTATTACAAATCAAAGCCAATGATCCTTGGTTGTCTAATTGGGTTGCATGACCCCACTATGTCTTTCCCTGGTATATGGCTCATATGAGCCACGCATGCGCTAAAATTGTTAAGGATAATAGGTTCAGATTGATATGTTTATCTTTTACTAATTAGGGACAGATATAAATTAGCTTTTGTACGATCAATCATTCCTTAGAATATTAAAGGGTAAAAGTTTTGGGTCCCACAGAATGCACTCCAGCCTCTAAGGCAGTAGAACAATTTTATAGTTAAATTACAGAAAATTAAGGTAAATAAAGTATTTTTCAATGTTGTTTTAATGCATAATTGTCCCTTTAATAAAAACATTTTTGAGAGCTGATTATTGAAGGTGGCAAAATAAATCAATATATTAGCTACATTAAAGGGACAGTATACACCAATTTTCATTTAACTGCATGTAATAGACACTCTAAAGAATAATATGCACAGATACTGATCTAAAAATCCAGTATAAAACCGTTTAAAAACTTACTTAGAAGCTCCCAGTTTAGCTCTGTTGAAATGATTAGCTGGAACACCCACTGCAAGTGGTTCTATAGCAAAAAAAGCAGCCCCCCCCCCCCCCTTCCTCTGCATATGAAAAGACTCTTTACACAAACAGAAGCAAGCTGGAGTAGGTATACATCAGTATTCTCCTAAAACTTTGAGGTTTGGTTAGGAGTCAGCACAATGTTATTTAAAAATAAGCAAAACTAAACTTTTTTTTTTTTAATAAGAAAAAGCTGTATAGGCTATAAAAATGGACCAATATGCAGTATTGATCTTTTCAATATATAATGATAGTTTGTCTTTCAGCACATTTATTTAAATGAACCATCTCCACTGAAAAGATGGTGATTTTTACAAGTTCGTCTTTAGCTTGAGGTGTCTTTCAGGTATTTTTTAAAAAAACAGGCTTCTTCCCCGTATATATACCTTCTTTATCTTTTGTAACCGTATCAACTTAGTTGGCAGATATTTACGTAAATTAAACGGCTAGAATGTCAAATCTTAGCAATTGCATAAATTATTTTACATACAGTTTTTTCTTTCAGGCTCTTTTCTCCTCTTTATCCTTTGTTGAACAGTGCACTGTACCGTTGTTTTTAATGCTTGGATTCGCTGTATGGTTCCGCCTCCTGCCGATCTGTATGCTGGCCTTTAATATTGTGGAATACTACCGGACTTCTTGACAACAGCCTGATTGCTGTCTCCTGACGTGGCTGGCAAGGCAACCGGAGTTGGTGGCTTCCGTTCTCGGAGGACGGTGTTCCTGGACCTTTTGTCAGGCTAGGTGACCGGATCTCTCGTTTTCGGTAAATGTATGTAGAGGTGCTCATGGACTTCTTGACAACAGCCTTTATTCAGTCTCCTGACTTTTCCGTGGCTGGCAAGGCAACCGGAGTGCTTCAGAATTCTTTCTTTGTTCTTTGTGACTTCTTCTCGCCAGAACCTTTCTTTTTACAAGCTTAGGGTCCTTGGCGTGTGTTAGTCGGTCCTTTCAGGTTTCTACGCGTTTCAGCTGTCAGCCTTTTTCAAGACGAGAGATCCGGTCACCTAGCCTGACAAAAGGTCCAGGAACACCGTCCTCCGAGAACGGAAGCCACCAACTCCGGTTGCCTTGCCAGCCACGTCAGGAGACAGCAATCAGGCTGTTGTCAAGAAGTCCGGTAGTATTCCACAATATTAAAGGCCAGCATACAGATCGGCAGGAGGCGGAACCATACAGCGAATCCAAGCATTAAAAACAACGGTACAGTGCACTGTTCAACAAAGGATAAAGAGGAGAAAAGAGCCTGAAAGAAAAAACCGTATGTAAAATAATTTAAGCAATTGCTAAGATTTGACATTCTAGCCGTTTAATTTACGTAAATATCTGCCAACTAAGTTGATACGGTTACAAAAGATAAAGAAGGTATATATACGGGGAAGAAGCCTGTTTTTTTTTAAAATACCTGAAAGACAACTCAAGCTAAAGACGAACTTGTAAAAATCACCATCTTTTCAGTGGAGATGGTTCATTTATATAAAGGTGCTGAAAGATAAACTATCATTATATATTGAAAAGATCAATACTGCATTTTGTATATATCTTGTTTTGCATAATTTTGGCATAATTAATGCTTGAAGAGAAGATAAAACTGTACTAATTGCAACCTGCATAGACTATTTGTAATAACCTCAATTTTACTAAGTCATAGTAGACACCAGTGTCTGTAAGGATTTTATTATTTTTAACAGAATTGATTTGTTATATATAACAATTTTAATCATTGTCAAATAAAAAGAAAATTTCTTTAATCATACGAGCTTATAGTGGCAATATATCCACACAATCACACGTTTTACACAGATAGAATCTACCATATAGAGATTAGAGGGACAAACATAGAAAATAAGAAACGCCAAAAAAAACAGCTCATTAAATGCACATAAGCTACATCGCTAAGGTACTATAAAATAGGAATTGGCCAACTTGTTTGGCACCACCTTAATTTACATATCAAATTTCATAAACCCGAGGGATTAGTTTATCTAAAGGTGAGCAACGTTCCTTATTGAATTGGACAAGTATTAAAACATTTTCTAGGTATAAAAATGGACCATCTACAAAACATTTATGCAAAGAAAAATCTAGTGTATAATGTCCCTTTAATAAATAATAATAATAATAATAATACAAGAATAATGTCCCAGAGAGTTTAATTTTGAAATTTCCATTAAATGATCAGTTTAATACCACGTTGCCTGTTTCTCATCATAAATGGTCTAATGGTATAATTTTATTGTCTTAATAATTAAAACTTAAGTTTGAACCACGTGCATAACTAAATACCTAGTTTCCCTATTAAATGAATACAAACTTGTCCTTTTTCTGTTTTTATATATTTAGGAGTATCTTTAACACCTGACCTGGTATATTTAAGGAAGACAACCCAAGGTACTGATCTAGGCCCATTTTGGTATATTTCATGCCACCATTTGTCTGCCAAATCGTTAACTTTTTCACAATCTTTGGGTCTCTCACTGATATTATTTACATAATGCTTGTGCAGTCCTAACACAAATGGTTGTAAAAAATTATATTTAAATTTTTCTGTAATGTAGGGATAGTTCCACACCCTCTCACCTCCCTAATCCCTCCCAAAGAGCTCTAATTACCCTTCCCCCATTGGTTACCACCATCTCAGGTACTAGCAGACAGTCTGCCAGTATCTTGTATAGTTTGTTTTTAAATGTTTTTTATTTAGTTATTTAAAGGATCAATGAAAGAAATTACACAGAACTGGTGAAGTTCCAAAAAAGTATAGTAGACAGGAATGTGAGGAAATGTTAAAGAGAAAGAGGAGAAAAATCTGTATTTAAAGAGGACTGAAATATAGGATGGTGTGGTGTTATTGGGTGCAAGGTAAACAGTATTTGGAATTTGAGCTGTGAGGGGAAAGAGAAGGCTCAATTTTAACTACCCAGATCACATGGTAAAAGGAATGAGGAGATCTGTAGAACAGAGAGATAGGAAAGAATTTCTACACAGGTCTAGACTTAAACCTGAGAAAAGTAAACACACAAATAAAACTATTTTTATCACCAGCTACAGTGAACAATTCCATCAAATCTGTGGGATTATAAGAAAAAATTTCTCGGTTTTAACCACAGATGATGATCTAGTAGACGTTGCAAGGGGCGGCTGCCGCTTTGCATACAAGAGGAGCCTTACAATTGGGAACAGAGTGTCCCCAACCGGCTTAAAGAGCACGGTAGTCAACCAGAGCACTTGGCTTACAACCAAGGGGGTCTATAGATGCCACTACCAAAATTGCAAGGCTTTGAATTTATCCAGATAGGAGAAGGTTTTATCAGTTCCAAAACTGGCATAAGATACCATCACAAGATGTGCTACAATTGCAGGGCCACTTATGTGATCTATGTCCTGACATGCACAATTTGCAACATCCAATATGTGGGCATGACCTCAAGAGAGATTAGGTCCCGGATGCAGGAGCACATCTGTAATATCAAGAATGGTATACTGACTACACCCCTTATCTCACACTATACCCATGCACATGACAAGAATCCCAAGGGACTGAGATGGACTGTAGTTTATCATATACCCAGATTCAAATGAGGGGCAACAGAGACCAACTATTAGCTAAACAGGAGGCCTTCTGGATTCTTACACTTAAAACTAGACATCCACTGGGACTGAATAGCGAATATGACCTAATTAATTTCTTGCAATGATGCAACCAAACACTTCCAATATGCCAGATACAATGGCCGTTAAAAAGTCCCCACTTTGCCCAGATAGGAATGCACTTAGATACCTATGAGTAACTCCAAACTAAGTGATCATAAACATGACCTTGTTCCCTATTATGTACTTGAGTCCCCTAATACCACTGAAACAACATGGGCAATTTAATCCAAATCAATTTAGGGGGATATATAAACAGATGCAAATATGGTTTGACTTATTTAGCTCCATATACTTGGGAATACACCTAAATCAAATCAAAATAAGACACTAACAATGAGTGTAAAGTATATGGTTTAGCTAATGTACAGATGTTCAAATTGGCAACTTTAAAAACCTTAACCCCAGAAATGGAAAGATGAAATCTTCCATTCAGGGTCTAACCTAAGTAGTATGCTTATACCTGTTATAATGTGCCCATACCTACTACACTCATGACCCAACCCTTTAACTATTAATATTATCAATATTATAGTTTTTACCACTCTAAAAGTTTGCTCTGTTTACTAGTTCAATTATTTTATTTTAAGTTTATATTTAATTTTATTTTTGTTCCACATAACTTGGTCAGGGTCTTTCACTGTAGTACATTACATATGTTTAAAACAATGTTTAAAACTTTGTATACCGACACATTGTGTTTTTATTACGCAATTATGTGTGTATACTGAAGTTTTGTAGGAAATGTAAGTTCCCTGGGAACTGTAAGATGAAACTATCTTTGTATTGATTCTATTGTCAGTTTTCCATTATGAACATTGCTTAACACACTTTAAGTTTGCATATAAAACAAGTGTAGATACTAATCATTCAATCAGTTTTTGTTGCTGTTGTTTTTATCCAATGTAATTTGAGCACTTTCTTTAAGAGCACAGGTGTCTCTGCCAGTATGCACGCTATGACTATGGCAGAACAGCCGAAACGCGTCAGCAGGTCTGACAGATACACCAACCCTTGATGGCACACCTATAGTTCGTTTTTAACATTATGGAAACAAATAAATGAACTTTGTTTTAACTGAACCTTCAAGTCTCCGAGTTCAAATACTTTCTTTTTTCAATTTTAACTATGAAAGGAAATTCAAGATAAAACTCTTGATAGGCAATGGTGACATAAGTGAACAAATAAGAGGATAGCTCTAGTTCAGAGAACTAAATTTGGGTGTCAACAGCATATGGGTTTACATGAAACAATCAGAAGAGTATTAAATATCTAGATATGAGATGGTAACTGGGTTTCTGCTCCTGATGTTTCTGCTCCTGATTTGCATGCTCCCTCTCTTGTTAAGACTTTATATCATCAACATCCTGATAAGGTTAGGGGTCCATGGAGGGTTCCTTGGGGGGATCTGTCGGAGTGTGGTCTGGATTTTTAGCGCACCTTGTGCTTTGCTTAGTGTGATAGCATTCCTAACAATACTGATAGCAATTTACACCGCACTGTCATATTGCGCCACAATTTTTTTCTGCGCACTTCAGAGCCTTTTAACATGGCTGCCGTCTAAAGGAACATGGTCACTATTTACTTTTGTATACCACGCTATTTCCTGTGCAATGGTTTTGGGTTAGCATGCCCCACTGTTTCCTGCGCTACTAAGCTTAAAGGGACCGTATACACCAATTTTCATTTAACTACATATAATAGACACTACTATAAAGAATAATATGCACAGATACTAATAAAAAAAATCCAGTATAAAACCTTTTAAAACTTACTTTTAAGTTCCCAGTTTAGCACTGTTGGTGAGCTTAGTCTGGAACACCCACTGAAAGAGGCTGAGAGAAAACCCTCCCCCCTCCCTTGCATATGAATCGACCCATTATACAAAGAGAAGCAATGTGAAGTCTGTATACATCAGTATACATATAAATATTTGGGGCTTGGTTAGGAATCTGAAAATCAGCACAATGTTATTTAAAAATAAACAAAACTATATATTTTTACAGAAACCCCCCCAGATGTGCTATATAAATGGATCATCTACAAAACATTTATCTGAAGAAAAATCTAGCGTACAATGTCCCTTTAAGTAGGCTTCTCATTAAACGAGTATTGAATCCTGTATTTTAGGTGCACTATTCTTTCAGTTGGATCTTTTGTTGCTGACCTTGCTGTTTATTGGTTTTCTCTGTCTTGCCTGCTGCCTGCCCTGACCCTTGGACTGCCTCTAACCATTATTTTGTTAACTGATTTGGTACTTTTGTTGGACCCCTACCTGTCTCTGACGCTCCTTCTGCCTAGTGATTCTGCCTTGTTTTTGCCATACTCGTTACTGTGGACCATTGTACTTGTATTGACCCTTATATTTGGTAACTACTTAGTTTTTGCTGTACTTGATACTTTCTACCTTTGGGTCCATGTGCTGTAGTTATTTGGCAGTGGGATTCCCTTCCTGTCTTACCAACTGATGCTAGGATAAGACGATTACTGGCCAGGTAATTGGTTTGCTAAGAGGATCTCCTTACAGGTCTTTACACCAACTCTGTATTCCCTCTGTGCGGGGTCCTTAGTTACAGTAGTGTGCTTAGGTAACATTATGGTACACCAAAGAGCTACAAAGGGAACAAGCACAAACTAATTATTTGCCCGGTTATTCTAATGGCCTCCTAGATCCTTTCTGCACCTTTGCCACCCTGTGTTCCATGTGATTTTTGCTGTATCTGTGTAATCCCTTGGCATTCGCTTTCTCACCTTGACTCATATTATACTTTGAGTACAAGCTCTGCTGCCTAAATCTGAGTGTCAGCTCTTCTTCTGAGCTTTATTGTAAAGCTTCAAGTCATCAGTATCCACTACACTGTTATGCTTTAGAGTGTCAGATCATTTGCCAAGCATCAAGATGTGAGAGTCAACTCATCTGTTAGGCTTCAGAGGATCATCTTATTTGCCAAACTAACTTCAGGAATGTAAGACTAACCTTAGGGCATCAGCTCATCTGCCAAGATTTATATCAGTAGTGTCAGCTCTTCTCACATTTCAGAGTTTCAGCTCATTGACAAGCTTCAAGTGGTGAATGTCATTTCTATCAAGTTTCAGAGCATCAGCTCCTCTGTCCAGTTTCAGAGTATTAGCTTATCAGTTCTTCTGTTAAGCTTCATAGAGTTAGTTCATTTTCAAATTTTCAAGTCATTAGCGTCAACTGTTCTGCTTAGCTTTTAAGTGTTGGCTCTAGGGCTCCAACTAACGCTTGTTTTCATAATCGATTAACCGGACGATTATTTTTTCTATTAATCGACTAATCGGATTAAAAACAAATCCTATATTTAAAATAAAATCCACATACTGAGTGTTATAAATATAAACTTCAGACTAAAACTTTACATTAACACAATGATTTGTCCAATTTTTTAACCCAAAGCAGAACACATTTTTATAATCAAGCAAAAAAAAAAAAAAAAAAAAAACACGAACTGTTTCAAAAGAGGTAGAACTACAAAGAGGTAAACTTTCACTGTTATTAAAATACTGTTATTCACTCTCTCATTCAAATGCAAAAATGACAACATGACCACATGCTCCTGGCTGTGGCAGGCTCTCTTTATGCAAGCTATTTTGCCTGCAGCAGAGAAGAGGCGCTCAGATGGTGCCTGAGATGCATAAGTAGGGTTTTGCCAATATCACTAAGGTGGGAAATTTATCTTTGTTAGCTCCACCAATGCAAGGGGGCTCTTAACAAAGTAAGCCTGGGCTTCATTCTAACATAAACATATCTTGAATATCTATATGCAATGGTAAATAACCAGCTATAAAGGTTAGGGAAATATTAAAAAAAAATTGAAAGTCAAAAGCGCTTATCACTATATATCAATATCAGGACAAAGCCTTCCACATTTATCTATACAGTACATATAATCAGTAATAGCAATCAATCTGCTAATAATTGTGCAAACAGATAATAATGCATATCAATTTGAATAACACTCCCATCAGTCTAGAGCTAGGTGTAAATAACAAGCTCGGCACTATATCATGCAAAGCATAGTCCCAAATCACCTGATTTAATATAAACAATCCAAATGATGACTCCTATTTTATTTCTGGGTTGCACATAAGCCAGGAGTAGTTATAAACTTATACTGTCCGGAAAAAGTGAAAAGTAAAATGTCTGTAGACGTCCTTTAGGCTAAGGGCAGACACATAAAACACAATACCATGTGTAGGAACTCATTGGAGTAAAGCAGCTGGTGCTGTGCACAGACCAACTAATTGCAAACCAACTAATCGATTATGAGATTCATTGACAACTATTTTTTTTTTTTTTATATTTTTATTTAATAATTCAAAAGCATACAACATGAGATAAAATGTTACGTTATACAGAGGAATAAGGAAAGTTTCCATCTAATAGACATTTCCAGATCTGTTTCATATGAAACGTATGCCAAAAAGCTAATGAAAAAATAAGGAAAGAGTGGTACCAACACATATGCAGATAGTTAGGTAGGGCTACTAGAATTGTTAACATTCCTTATGTTAGACAATAATTTTCTAGGATGTGAAGAGAGAGTATTTTTATAGTCTGACCATGTTATGCGATTTATGCTATTTATAAAGTGATAGAGTCGGCCCTCAGATATTCTTCCCATATAAAACATATGGAGTGATAACTATCCAGTCGCTTGGTCTGTGTGTAATGGTATTTTTCCAGTGTTAGTGAGTGAGTAACTATTCCTTGCCATGTTGAGACTGGTGGAAGATCTGTTTTTTTCCAGTTCAAGGGTATTAATCTTTTTGCCAAATTAATCATGATCATCATTGTAAGGGTTTTCCCAGTGATTGGCTTAGCCAGTCTTTCTGTTTTCCCCTCTGTGCATCTGGATGCCATGTTGGATTGATATGCGTTTCCAGAGGAAAGTTAGTATGAAGGGCCCTCCTGAAGTTGTTGGGTAGTGTCAATAATGTTGTCCAGTGACAGTAAACAGTTACTATTATAGGCAAGGCAGTAATGATTGGTATTCCAGGGTTTCAATACCTGCAAGAGTCTCTTTTCTTAGTGTCGCAGTTCCAATTCTGTCAATAGGTTAAGTGAAAGTGTCCTGAATTTGTTATTATGTGCCGTTTTCAGTGAGTGAGATGAGGCATATATAGTCTCTGTTCTCTGCCCTGTGACTTAAGCCTTTTACTTGTCTTCTTTGGGCTATTGAGGGTGTAGTGGAGTTAGTGCCTTTTACAAGTGGTTCAGAAGGGGCTTACTACAGTGATCCGCCTACTTGCATGTCTGTTGGTGCCTGCCAATGCGTTCTGGCTGATGCGATCCTCCTGTGTGGTCATTAACACTGTAGCAGCAGACGCCAAAGCTAGCAGATCAGTGCTCTGCTTGCGAGATGGCGCCGGGTGTAGTCAGGCCTTACTTCCGGTCCGGGTATGGCGTATCTGTAAATATCCACCAGTGATCTTGGTCAAATATGTTAGTTTTTAGGGACCTTAGCTCCATCAATTAGCGATCAGGTTTGTCTGCTGGGTATTAGATGCCTGTTACCCACATTGTTTGCTGGTTGATGATAAATAGATCCAGGATAGACTTGAATCTTTAAGGGCTGCTACACGGAGCTCCGGAGTTACGCTGCGCTCATGTCAGCGACCGGCTCCTCCCCCCCATTGACAACTATTTTCATAATCGATTATTATTAATTATATAGATTAGTTGTTGCAACTCTACTTAGCTCATATGTTGAGCTTCAGAGCATGAGCTCATCTCAATTGTGAGTGTCAGTTCTTCTGTCAAGCCATGAGTTTTACTAATGCTTTTGTTTGTCAAGATGGGGCTATGCACTACAGAAAAGATTTGAGATTTAGGGTGGGTACAGAAAAAAATTCAACATTATAAATAAACTATAAATAAATTTAAAAAAAACTGAAATTGGGTACTGGCAAACAACTGCTAGTAACAAAGATGGCTTCCAATAGTGGGAGATGGGAGGGTTAGAGAGCTGTTTGGGAGGAATCAGGGAGGTGGGAGGGTTGAGAAGAGATCACTACACTGCAGAACAAAAATCATAATAAAAAAAATTGCAAAATAAAAAAGGAGGTGGGAGGTATCAGGTAGGAGAGTAATATCTACATAACAATACTATTTCCAATACCAGCTAACTTATGGCTAGATTTAGAGTTTTGTCGGTAACGACCCGCGTAGCTAACGCTGGCTTTTTTCTGGCCCCACCTTTAAAATAACTCTGGAATTGAGAGTCCACAGAATGGCTGCGTTAGGCTCCAAAAAAGGAGCGTAGGGCATATTTAACGTAACTGCAACTCTCGATACCAGAGTTGCTTACGGACGCGGCCAGCCTCAAAAACGTGCTTGTGCATGATTCCCCCATAGGAAACAATGGGGCTGTTTGAGCTGAAAAAAAACCTAACACCTGCAAAAAAGCCACGTTCAGCTCCTAACGCAGCCCCATTGTTTCCTATGGGGAAACACTTCCTACGTCTGCACCTAACACTCTAGCATGTACCCCGAGTCTAAACACCCCTAACCTTACACTTATTAACCCCTAATCTGCCGCCCCCACTAACGCTGACCCCTGCATATTATTTTTAACCCCTAATCTGCCGCTCCGTAAACAGTCGCTACTTACATTATCCCTATGTACCCCTAATCTGCTGCCCCTAACACCGCCGACCCCTATATTATATTTATTAACCCCTAATCTGCCCCCCACAACGTCGCCTCCACCTGCCTACACTTATTAACCCCTAATCTGCCGACCGGACCGCACCGCTATTATTATAAAGTTATTAACCCCTAATCCGCCTCACTAACCCTATAATAAATAGTATTAACCCCTAATCTGCCCTCCCTAACATCGCCGACACCTAACTTCAATTATTAACCCCTAATCTGCCAACTGGAGCTCACCACTATTCTAATAAATGTATTAACCCCAAAAGCTAAGTCTAACCCTAACACTAACACCCCCCTCAGTTAAATATAATTTTAATCTAACGAAATTAATTAACTCTTATTAAATAAATTATTCCTATTTAAAGCTAAATACTTACCTGTAAAATAAATCCTAATATAGCTACAATATAAATTATATTTATAGTATAGCTATTTTAGGATTTATATTTATTTTACAGGTAACTTTGTATTTATTTTAACCAGGTACAATAGCTATTAAATAGTTAAGAACTATTTAATAGCTAAAATAGTTAAAATAATTACAAAATTACCTGTAAAATAAATCCTAACCTAAGTTACAATTAAACCTAACACTACACTATCAATAAATTAATTAAATAAAATACCAATAATTATCTACAATTAAACCTAACACTACACTATCAATAAATAAATTAAATACAATTCCTACAAATAAATACAATGAAATAAACTAACTAAAGTACAAAAAATAAAAAGAACTAAGTTACAAAAAATAAAAAAATATTTACAAACATTAGAAATATATTACAACAATTTTAAACTAATTACACCTACTCTAAGCCCCCTAATAAAATAACAAAGCCCCCCAAAATAAAAAAATGCCCTACCCTATTCTAAATTACTAAAGTTCAAAGCTCTTTTACCTTACCAGCCATGAACAGGGCCCTTTACGGGGCATGCCCCAAGAAGTTCAGCTCTTTTGCCTGTAAAAAAAAACATAAAATACCCCCCACCAACATTACAACCCACCACCCACATACCCCTAATCTAACCCAAACCCCCCTTAAATAAACCTAACACTAAGCCCCTGAAGATCTCCCTACCTTGGGTCGTCTTCACCCAGCCGAGCCAAATTCTTCATCCAAGCGGAGCAAGAAGAGGTCCTCCATCCGGTAGAAGTCTTCATCCAAGCGGGGCAGAAGAGGTCTTCCATCCGATTGAAGTCTTCATCCAAGAAGCATCTTCTATCGTCATCCATCCAGAGCGGAGCGGCAGCATCCTGAAGACCTCCGACGCGGAACATCCATCCTGGCCGACGACTGAACGACGAATGACGGTTCCTTTAAATGACGTCATCCAAGATGGCGTCCCTCGAATTCCGATTGGCTGATTGGATTCTATCAGCCAATCGGAATTAAGATAGGAATATTCTGATTGGCTGATGGAATCAGCCAATCAGAATCAAGTTCAATCTGATTGGCTGATCCAATCAGCTAATCAGATTGAGCTCGCATTCTATTGGCTGTTCCGATCAGCCAATAGAATGCGAGCTCAATCGGATTGGCTGATTGGATCAGCCAATCGGATTGAATTTGATTCTGATTGGCTGATTCCATCAGCCAATCAGAATATTCTTACCTTAATTCCGATTGGCTGATAGAATCCTATCAGCCAATCGGAATTCGAGGGGCGCCATCTTGGATGACGTCATTTAAAGGAACCGTCATTCGTCGTTCAGTCGTCGGCCAGGATGGATGTTCCGCGTCGGAGGTCTTCAGGATGCTGCCGCTCCGGATGGATGACGATAGAAGATGCCTCTTGGATGAAGACTTCAATCGGATGGAAGACCTCTTCTGCCCCGCTTGGATGAAGACTTCTACCGGATGGAGGACCTCTTCTTGCTCCGCTTGGATGAAGAATTTGGCTCGGCTGGGAGAAGACGACTCAAGGTAGGGAGATCATCAGGGGCTTAGTGTTAGGTTTATTTAAGGGGGGTTTGGGTTAGATTAGGGGTATGTGGGTGGTGGGTTGTAATGTTGGGGGGGGGTATTGTATGTTTTTTTTTACAGACAAAAGAGCTGAACTTCATGGGGCATGCCCCGCAAAGGGCCCTGTTCAGGGCTGGTAAGGTAAAAGAGCTTTGAACTTTAGTAATTTAGAATAGGGTAGGGAATTTTTTTATTTTGGGGGGCTTTGTTATTTTATTAGGGGGCTTAGAGTAGGTGTAATTAGTTTAAAATTGTTGTAATATATTTCTAATGTTTGTAAATATTTTTTTATTTTTTGTAACTTAGTTCTTTTTATTTTTTGTACTTTAGTTAGTTTATTTCATTGTATTTATTTGTAGGAATTGTATTTAATTTATTTATTGATAGTGTAGTGTTAGGTTTAATTGTAGATAATTATAGGTATTTTATTTAATTAATTTATTGATAGTGTAGTGTTAGGTTTAATTGTAACTTAGGTTAGGATTTATTTTACAGGTAAATTTGTAATTATTTTAACTATTTTAGCTATTAAATAGTTCTTAACTATTTAATAGCTATTGTACCTGGTTAAAATAAATACAAAGTTACCTGTAAAATAAATATTAATCCTAAAATAGCTATAATATAATTATAATTTATATTGTAGCTATATTAGGATTTATTTTACAGGTAAGTATTTAGCTTTAAATAGGAATAATTTATTTAATAAGAGTTAATTTATTTCGTTAGATTAAAATTATATTTAATTTAGGGGGGTGTTAGTGTTAGGGTTAGACTTAGCTTTAGGGGTTAATACATTTATTAGAATAGCGGTGAGCTCCAGTCGGCAGATTAGGGGTTAATAATTGAGGTTAGGTGTCGGCGATGTTAGGGAGGGCAGATTAGGGGTTAATACTATTTAATATAGGGTTAGTGAGGCGGATTAGGGGTTAATAACTTTATTATAGTAGCGGTGCGGTCCGGTCAGCAGATTAGGGGTTAATAAGTGTAGGCAGGTGGAGGGGACGTTGAGGGGGGCAGATTAGGGGTTAATAAATATAATATAGGGGTCGGCAGTGTTTGGGGCAGCAGATTAGGGGTACATAGCTATAATGTAGGTGGCGGCTCTTTGCGGTCGGCAGATTAGGGTTTAATAAGTGTAGGTAGCTGGCGGCGACGTTGTGGGGGGCAGGTTAGGGGTTAATAAATATAATATAGGGGTCGGCGATGTTAGGGGCAGCAGATTAGGGGTACATAAGTATAACGTAGGTGGCGGTCGGCAGATTAGGGGTTAAAAAAATTTAATCGAGTGTCGGCGATGTGGAGGGACCTCGGTTTAGGGGTACATAGGTAGTTTATGGGTGTTAGTGTACTTTAGAGCACAGTAGTTAAGAGCTTTATGAACCGGCGTTAGCCCAGAAAGCTCTTAACTACTGACTTTTTTCTGCGGCTGGAGTTTTGTCGTTAGATTTCTAACGCTCACTTCAGACACGACTCTAAATACCGGAGTTAGAAAGATCCCATTGAAAAGATAGGATACGCAATTGACGTAAGGGGATCTGCGGTATGGAAAAGTCGCGGCTGAAAAGTGAGCGTTAGACCCTTTTTTGAATGACTCCAAATACCGGCGGTAGCCTAAAACCAGCGTTAGGAGCCTCTAACGCTGGTTTTCACGGCTACCGCCAAACTCCAAATCTAGGCCTTATTTATTTCTTCCCTGCTGGGAATTGTGGTGTGCAGCTGCAATTAGAGGCCTTCTAATTACCAAAAACCAATGGCAAAGACATGCATGTCTGCTATTTCGGAACAAAGGGGATCCCAGAGAAGCTTTTATAACCATTTGTGTCATGATTGCACAAGCTGTATGGGCCTAGATCAATACCTTGGGTTGTCTACTTAAGAAAAAACAAATATAGCTTTAATAGGTAAATAAAAAAAAGAAAAATAAGGCTCTATTTATGTTTAAATGTAGTGATAGCAAAAATGCTAAACATTCTCTGGCAAGTTTTTTTCCTGAAATTCCTCGTAGTGAAGGGGTTAAAGGGACAGTATACTGTAAAATAGTTTTTCACTTAATGTGTTTTACCAACTGCATAGTAAAAAATGTATGAAAATTAACTTTTTAAGGTTTATTTGTGTATATTAAAGCTCTGCTTTTGTGTTTTGAAGCCTCAACCTAATAAAATGGGTTTAGGTAGGTATAATCAGATCTCATTACTGTATCACATTGTGTACATATACCTGCTTCTTTATCTTATATCTGTCCATAAAATAATCACCTAGGAGTGTAATTTCTTCTGCTGGCTGTGTTTACAAAGCTTATCTATAGCTTGAACCTGCGGCCACAAACTTTCAGAATAGGTGGGGATACCACAGGCTAAATCAACTATTTAAAATGCCAATATAAGGGTAAAGGAGCTACTTGTAAACAATTTAATACACTCCAGCAAGTAAAGTCGATCATTGGGAGCAAATTAAAGGGGAGAACATTTTTGAGTAAACTGTCCCTTTAATGTCAGCCAGTGTTGTGAGAAATACAACAGAAATACTGCTTAACCCCTTAGCCCAATGTGACATATATACGTTGTGCTTATTGTAACGCACAACATATATACGTTGGAGCTGAAGGAAGCTCCAGCAGTCTTGGCTGTTACAGCCGAACCGGAGCATGATCTGTGCTCCGGTTCCATATGCAGGCAGATGCCAGATTGTTACTGTGTGTGTGTGTCATCGTCTGCAACGATCATCTTCTGGTGATGGCGGGAGGAATGGGTTGGACTCCGGGAGGTGTGTGGGTGGTCCAGCAGTGGAGGGGGGAGTGGACGGGGGAGGGAGGAGGAGGGAGAGGGAGCAAAGGGGGGCTACTTTAGAGAAAAAATGTGGGGTGAGGGTCCCTAATTATGGTACCTAGGAGGGGGGGAGGTGGGGGGACCACTACACTACTGAAAAAAAATAATATATATACATATATATATATATATATAATATATATATATATAGTTATGTTATAGGACAGCTGCCAGTACCTAAGATGGCAGACACTAGTTAAAGGTGGGAGGGTTAGAGAGCTGTTTGGGAGGGATCAGGGAGGTTGGAGGGTAAGGGGCATCCTACACTGCAAAAAAAAAAAAAAAATTTTTTAAAATCCTAACCTTAAAACCTAATATTGGCAGACTGTATGCCAGTACCTAAGATGGGGGTGACCAGTGGGGGATGAGGGAGGGAATAGAGCTGTTTGGGAGGGATCAGGGGCTAGGAGATGTCAAGTGGAAGGGTAATCTCTACACTAAAGCTAAAATTAACCTTACAACCTTCCTGATTAACCCCTTCACTGCCAGGAATATTAGAAGTGTGGTGCGCAGCTGCAGTTAGCGGCCTTCTAATTACTAAAAACCAATGGCAAAGCCATATATGGCTGCTATTTCTGAACAAAGGGGATTCCAGAGAAGCTTTTACAATCATTTGTGC